>NC_067134.1:1808146-1829635 GCF_021347895.1 Acanthochromis polyacanthus | reverse complement strand
TTTCATTCCAGCTCTATCAATCTCTCCAAACACGTGCTTTTAAAGTCAGTCTGAGGAAGAAATGCTTTGACTTTTTAAGAAACAAAAGAAGAGGGGGACTGATTTTGCTCTTCAAGGTAAAATGGGAAAAGTAAGAAGCACTTCAGTGGTGCAAGAAGAGACTCAATTGTTCTAACCTGGCTAAGACTCAGACACTGCAGTCTGAAAAGTGGACTGGCTTTGATTGGGAAGCACAGAGATAGGAACTGTGAGTGAGGTGAACTAGAAACTGTGAGAAATGTTCTTCTAAAGTGTAAGCTCTCCTCATGCCGACAGAGAAACATTAGAGACTAGGAGCAGTTGGAAGAACTGTTTGTAATCTTTGCTTTCTACTTAACATGGAGAGTGGACAAATATGAAGAAACTTCTGAACTTTCTCATGACCACAGACTGCATCAGAAAATATGGAGGATTCTCTAAGGACTATTGAGTAACATCCAGTAGTGGCAGCAATACGCAGTGATGCGTCTAGTCTGCCTAATTCAATGAGGAGAAGAAAGTAACTCATGTTTCTGCCGGAACTTCACAGTGTGACACCCAGCGTATGTAAACAAAGAAGCATGAGCAGAGTTAGCTTCACTGCTGTGTGGACTGAGCTATAAAACGGCTGTATTAATAGTATGAATGAGAATATCAGAGCGATAAAGTAACGAGTGTTCAGTTGAGTATCTGAGAGAGTTGATCAGCGACAGACTAGCTGCTGCTGCTGGAGAATATTCTCAGAGTTTGAAAAAACCATCGTCCAGTACCAGGAGGAGATCGATCGTCAGCGCAGACTGCTGGATGTCATCTGGAAACCACACATCCCCTTACAGCCCATAGGTGTGTATGTGTTTTGATGGTGAAGAATTCCACTTCTAGCATGTAGAACATCATGAAGTGTTGAGATGAACTGAGACACCTGTGAGGAAGAGAGAATGGGCTCATAATATGGAGTCTGTTGATGCTGTGTGGAGTTTTAAAAACGTGATCGTTGTGTTGATTGACCCTGGAAGCAAGAACCAAAGTTTCCTGTTCAGAGGTGCTGGAAGTGTTTATCTGAACTACTCCACACTGACAGCAACTGCATTGTGTTATCAAACAGTTTAATAATAAACTCTGACAGAGGACTCAGTCATTCCATCATTTCAGTCCAGAGACATAATTCCATGTATAGAGATCATTCATGATCTAAAGAAAGCGCACGTACAGAGTTAGAGAGTATAGAAGTCATGTGTTCAACTGCATTCCACTATTAACATGTTGGGTTTCACTGATGAGTCAAATCAACAGTACAGTAACCAGCAGTAAAATAAGAATAACATTAAAATCCAAATGTCCTGACAGGTTTGAAGGCTGAAGAGGACAGCAGCTTTATTCAGACAGATTTAATGGATCCCCATCAAACCTGTCTGTGTGGTGTGTAGAAAAGTACCCAGTGGTGTTTACCATTAGAACATTGTGATCCTGTATCCACTGTGGAACAACGTGTTCATAGAAATGTTCAGTCATTTGGAGATGCTTGTATCATTCCTGCTGCTGTTTCATTGCTCAAAGACTTCTATTATAACCATCATATTATTTTTGCGTCAAACATTCGACTCTTGAGCTGATTTTTGTTGGAGACAGCCAGTCCTGGACAAAGTGACAGATGTGTGTTCTCTCATCATCAACAGTAGTCACCATTATCTTTTGTCTCTTTCCTCCAGAGCTCCCACAGTCTTGTGTCTGTGAGAATGAGAAGACTGTGTTGACCATCAGCCCCATGACCAGGAGAAAAACTCCATGGTGGACCATGAGGACCCAGAGCCTCTACGGATTAAAGATCAGCAGGAGGAACTCTGCACCAGTCAGGACCAATCAAACCCAGAGATTTCTCAAATTAAAATGGAGCAGGAAGAATTGTGCACCAGTCTGGACCAATTAGACCCAGGGTTACCACAAATTAAAGTGGAACAGGATGAACTCTGCTCCAGTCAGGAGGAAGAGTTAATTGGATTGAAACAGGAGACTGATACCTTTGAGGTGACTCCTGCTGATGTGGAAAGTGACCACAGTGAACCAAAACCAAACAGTGATCAGCTCCTGTTTCACATCTCTTTTGTAGCTGAGAGCCCAGATCAGGAGGAAGCAAGAATGTAGACTCAGGATCAACTAGATGTATCGAGCTGAAACCAAGACATCAGAGTAACAACAGTCACAGTAATGATGTAGACAATGCTCCAACATCAGCGAGACAGTGTGATAATGACAAGGCCAAGAAAATGTACAACATGCGAGGTCTGTGGAAAAGCTTTTAGTCGTAAATCAATTTAATCAGACATCACAGAACCCACACAGGTGAGAAGACATATTCTTGTGAAACCTGTGGAAAAAGCTTCAGTCAACGGGTCCATTTGACTGTTCACATGAGATGTCACACAGGTGAGAAGCCATATTCTTGTGGAACCTGTGAAAAAAGCTTCAGTCAACGGACCTCTTTGACTGACCACATGATACATCACACAGGTGAGAAGCCATATTCTTGTGGAACCTGTGAAAAAAGCTTTAGTCGACGAACCTCTTTGACTGAACACATGACATGTCACACAGGTGAGAAGCCATATTCTTGTGAAACCTGTGGAAAAAGCTTCAGTCAACGGGTCCATTTGACTGTTCACATGAGATGTCACACAGGTGAGAAGCCATATTCTTGTGGAACCTGTGGACAAAGCTTCAGTCAACGGACCTCTTTGACTGACCACATGATACATCACACAGGTGAGAAGCCATATTCTTGTGGAACCTGTGAAAAAAGCTTTAGTCGACGGACCCATTTGACTGAACACATGAGATGTCACACAGGTGAGAAGCCATATTCTTGTGAAACCTGTGGAAAAAGCTTTAGTCGACGGACCCATTTGACTGTCCACATGAGATGTCACACAGGTGAGAAACCATATTCTGGTGGAACCTGTGGAAAAAGCTTCAACTGTAGTTATCGATTAAAAGCCCACATGAGAATCCACACAGCTGAGAAATCCTGATCCTGAAACATCTGTGGAAAACATAATGTCAGAACTAAGGTTGAAACAACATGTAAGAATTGGTACAGGTTAAAAGTCGATGTTTTAGATTTAAAGCACCTTTAGTCTGTGCTTCAACAACAATTGTGAGGAAGTATGTATGCAATCCTTGATGATTAGACCAGATGGAGTCTGGACTGTGGTGGAGCAGCAGGCAGAAGAACCAAACTGAATGTCTGGATGGATATGGTATTGGTACAGACTGCTACATTTCTGCTATCATGACATCCTTCATCAGCAGAGCAGTGATTGGAGATAATGTGAAGCTGTTTGGAACATTTTCACTTTCTGCTGAGAGAACATGGCTGTTCAGGTGTGAACATACTGCTGGAATCCACTCAGCTTGAGCTCTGCTGTCTTTCAAGTAAAAGGAGGCAACAAGATAGAGAGACATTATTACAGTAGGACACAACAGAGTGTGTCACTGGAGCAGAGGAGATCTGGACGTGAAATAAAGTTGCAATAAAACATGTGCAGCTCCATGACTGCTTCATGAAATGTTTTGAATGTTTTCAAACAGATGAACATTTACATGTTGTTTCATAATTAATGTAACATTGAAGATCCCCAGCAAGAATAACTCTGAGTCAGATATCAAAGACATAACCAACATTATTATGTTTTCAAGCAACAGACACGTGGTTTTACTAGTAGTAGCTGATACACTCCTGCAAATGTCAAAACCAGAAATGTTAAAAACAGGTGAAGCTGTGCTGCAGTTTCTGCTGGTTACATAAAGGTCTTATGCTATTTATTTCTTCTATTGTCACCACATAGGTCATCTGTGTGATTTGTTCGTAGGATCTCATTGTGTCGTCATACAGCACATTGAACCCTTGTATTGTCTGAACGTCCTGAACACTCCTCCTGTCCTCAGGGTCAGAAATGACCTGCCTGCACTGAGTCTCTAAAATAGAGCAGCTTAATGGAATTTTTAACCAAAATCTATTTTACATGAAGAAACAACCTGTCATGCATCACACACTTTGTGAATGCCTGTTTTTGCTTCCTCAGAGGGTAGAAAGACTGTATTTAATCAGTGAACACCATTCGTTTTATACCATTGTTCATGCTGTAACTGTTTTCTTTCTTTAAGTAGAGGTTTATTATCACTATTATTGCTGCTAAAGGTACTGCATAGGTGTAAACATTTCTTGTTTTGCAAGAGATAATACTTCTATAGCCTTATAAAGTGCCAGAAATGTGCAGAAGTGAACTTGAAATGCATTTTTGAAGGGAAACAACAGTGTACTGTATACTGTACAATGGAATATAAAACTACAAAACTCAACTACCAGATACTAGTACTCTCTCATTTTTTGAGTAATTACTCCCACCCGAAAGATGCATAACCTACATCAATCATAAGAATAGAAAAAATAACAGATTCACGCAAAATATTCCGAACATATTAAGCTTTAATTAACACATGGAGGACAGACTGCAACTGTATTTGTCACTCGTGCAGCACACAGTATTTATTTTACAGTCCTTCTTGTTACTCCTGGATGACTGGAAAAAAAAAAATTTGATCTCTGACCTGCTGGGAACTGAAACCTGAAAACTGCCCTCATGGCTTCAGCAATATCAGATTAGTCCATATTAATTTGAAAATCTGCAAATATGACAATCTCAACAGTCCAGAAGTAGCCAGGGTGTAGAATCTTGACCCCACTATGTATTATGCTAGTTATTTAATGTTTTGTAACCTGGGTCACTTTTCCATGGGGGTCAATTTTCTATCTGACACCGGGTAAAAAATGACCTGAAGACAGTCTTTGTACCCTGGTGGTGTACAGCTTTGATGAAAATATAAACAAAAACAATGTTTCACTTTTTCTAATGTTGGGGTCACTTGAGGAAAAGTGATCAAATTTCAAGTTGAAAAAGGTCATTTAGGGGCCGTTCTATGCTATTAAACATGGTGTCCTGGTTCATTTTGACCCGAAGACAGCACTAAGGTTGAAACAACAGCAAATCAGTAAAAGTATTTTCCAGTTGAGTATGCTAAGAATTTACCTCAAGTTTAAATAATGAGTCCACAGTATTATTAGTTATTTAAAGAAATGCATGAGCAGAATTAGCAACAAAAATGACACAAATGAGACACAAAATGAACATCTCATTTGGATCATTTTGTACATTTCAGTCTGTTTTTTGGGAAAAAAAAGTGTCAAATCCGACTGTAAATGATCTATGAACAAACCTCTCTGTAAAAACCCTCAGAATGTTGAATAGAATAAATGTGGACAGTTTCATGACTGTAAGAGAAGATTTCTGGATCATTTTGTGTCATGTGTTTTGTTTTGGTCTGTTTTTAGACATTTTGCATCTTTTCATGTTATTTTTCTTCCATTTTGGTCATTTCATTTTGTGTGTTTTTAAGTTTATTTCTGTTCAAAATTGTTCATCTTGTTAGTTCTTTTGGTCAGTTCACGTCTTTTTCATCATTCTGTGACTCAGTGACTGTTTCTGTTTCAGTTTCATCTCATTTTTGCTCTGAAGTCATTTTCCATGACTTTAAGGTTGTTTTTGTTCAATTTTGGTCATTTTGCATCAGTTTAAGATTGTTTTTTTCATTTTCTAGATTTTGTGTCTCATTTTTGCTTAATTTCAGTCCCGTTTTCATCACTTTTGATCTTTTTGTTTCACATTTGATGTCCATTTTGTAATTGTATGGCTCATTCTGGTATTTTTCTTTATTGGTCGGATGTTTTATGTTCCATTTTGGTCATTTTGTGTCCCATTTGAACTGTCCCATAACATTGTTGGACCGTTCAGTAGACTCTGTTTGGGTCTTTTTCTCACCACTGAAAATTTTGTCCATTTTTGTCTCATTTTGGTCATTTTATAGATTAGATTAGATTCAACTTTACTGTCATTGCACAGAGAACAAGTACTAAGACAGTAAATGCATTTTTTAAAAGACCATTGTGATGTCAGAGAGAAGAACTAACAACTGTTACCACATTCAAAAAATGGGACTAAAATTAAGCAAAAATGACACAAATGACCAAAAGCAGGCACAAAAATTCACAACAAAATGATGAAAATGAGACACAAAATGTACAAAATGAAAAAAAGCTGAACTGGCGCAAAATGACTAAAATGAGAGATAAAATGAGCAAAACAGATGAAAAATGAGACAGAAATGGCCAGTGAGTCACAGAATGGACAAACTGACATGAAATGACTAATATGAGCAACATGAACAATTTTAAACAAAACCAACCTTACAGACACATGAAATGAATCATAAAATGACCAAAATGGTACAAAACCAATAAAAAGAGATGTAACATTACCTGAATTAGACACATAAATGACCAAAACTTGATGCAAAATAAACAAAATTACCACAAAAAAACATGAAAAGATGCAACAAGTTTAAAAACGGACCAAAAGATGTAAACTGATAAAAATTAAACACATTCTGACACAAAATGACCAAAATTAGCCTCAAAATGACCAAACTGATCCAGAAATCTTCACTTCCATTCACCAAGCTGTCCACATTTATTCTATTCAATACTCAGGCTTCTGCAGAGAGGTTTGTTCATAGATCATTTACAGTCTGATTTAAACCCTTTTTATCTTAAAAACGTACTGAAATGCACAAAATGACCAAAATTTCCTGTAAGAACAACCCTAAAGACAAAAACTGACCAAACGTAGAGACACAACCATCAAAATGAGCCACAAACTGAACAATTTGAAACAAAACAACCTTGAAGACAATCAGAATCACCAAAATAAACCACACAATGTCACGAAACGGAGCTGGTTGGACTCGAGCAGAGAGCCACGCTTCCTCGACCAGAGGATGATTTAGAATGCTTTATTGTATGGGGTGGATTATGGCCAGGATGGAGAAACCAGAGTGCATGAGCAGGGGGTTCCAGGCAGGAGTGAGGTTCCAGGCAGGAGTGGGGGTTCCAGGCAGGAGTGGGGGTCCAGGCAAGGAAGAACCGGTGATAACTGGCTGGGGGAGAGCCGGAGGGGAAGGATGACAGCGGGGATCCCGGACAGCTGGCTGTATGGAGGCAGGAAAAAACAATGTCAAAAACAAGGCAGGAACTCAAAACAGAAAATGCAAAAGGCTAGAGAGCGAACTAACTATGTGGTTTTGGTTCAACACTCTGGCAGGGAGTGGAAGGCTGAGCCGGTACTTATTGTAGAGGTGAGTCGTTAGTGAGATGATAGTCAGCTGTCCGGGAGCCGTGGAGGTAGTTGATTGCCTGAGTGGAGTCAGCTGAGAAGCGAGACTCCACTCAGGCACCGAGCTGTGGGAGGAGAGACAGGGTAGAGAAGCGAATGGGAGCCAACAAGACAGACAGACAGGGCAGAGGAATGGAACTGTAAGACAGGCAAGACAGACAGGGCAGAGGAGCGGATGGGAGACAACCAGACTGACAGACAGACAGGACAGAGGAGCGGAACTGTGACACACAATGACCAAGATGGTACAAAAACAACAAAAAGAGACAAAAAAATGACCTGAATTAGATAAAAACATGACCCGATTGATCCAGAAATCTTTACTAACATTCATCACGGTCCAAATTTATTCTATTCAACATTCTGAAGGTTTTACACAGAGGTTTGTTCATAGATCATTTACAGTCTGATTGATACATTTTTTTTCTAAAGACAAGCTGAAATGCACAAAATGATCCAATAAGATGCAAAATGATCAAAATTGAACAAAAAACCAAATCCATGTCATGTTTGGGTCGTATGTTGGCCTTTAACTTTGAGCAGATGTGTTATTATTTAGTGTTTATGGTAGAATGTGGCCGTTTTAATGGCAGATCACATGGAAGTAACATGAGCCAGTTTGAAATAGTGACTTATGCAGAAGAACAACATTAAGAAATTCAAAGTTTTTAATCAGTATATATGTTAGATTATATTTTTAATCTATTTTGTGTACTTGTTGATGAAAAGCGTTTGATAAAAGAAACCTTAATAATGTTGCCTTTTAATGTTTTAACCCTCCTGTTGTCCTCATTTACGGGCACCAAAAAACATTGTTTCTTTGTCTAAAAAAAAAATCAAAAAATTCCCCAAATTTCTGAAAATTTTCAAAACCTTCAGGAAGAAAATTCCAGTAATTTCTTAAGTGTTCTTTAAAAAAAAAAAATCCCCCAAATTTGACAAGAAAATTGTTGTAAATATTTTCCAAACAATGAGTAAAAATCTCTAAAAAAAAAATCCTAAAAATATCTAAAGTGATCACATATATTTCAGTAAAACTTCTAATATTTTCTTTATGAAAATTCACATAAAAATCAACCAAAATCCAGTGAATTTTGCTGGATTTTGGTTGATTTTTTGTGTGTATGTTCATTAGAAACATTTTTAACTTTTCTTTCTTTCCACCTAAAAATGTTTAAAGATTTCCCAAAATGTTGAGAACGTGGACATCAGAAGTTTCACTGTGAAAATAGATATTTTTTCCCACATTTTCAAACTTTAAAACGAGTCAATTTTGACCCACAGGACAGGGTTAATTAGTTGTGTGAGAAGTTGAGTGTAAGTTAATTTTTTTGTTATATGAAGTTAAAATATATTTTTTAGTCGTTTTCTAATTCTCCAGGATTAAGGACTGCGTAGAGACCTGTAGGGGGCAGTAACCAGCACCTACTATGATGTTCTCCACTAGCTTGAAGCAGAGGGATTCCTCAGCATGGCCACATGAACACACCTCAGCTGAATCCCAAACCGCCCCCTACACACTCCCCCTCCACTACCGAGTGTCACTCCAAAAGAAGTCACACTCGCAGCTGTGGAGGGCACCTATTATTGAAGGGGGAGGGTATAAATACGATCGTCAGGAATGGGACGCCCTGTCGCCTCACCGGAAAACGGAAGACGTCATCGCCATGGTAACACAAAGACGCCTACTGTGCATGGCTGTAGCGCTGTGGCACAGGTTGCAACTAACAAGGATCACTGCTGCTTCCAGAAGACGAAAGCATCCCACTTTTTTTCACTCACATGTTTTCCAATCCTATTATCTGGCATTTCAAATCCAACAAATGAATAAATGAATTCTGTCAGTTGTGTTCAAATTTTAAGGTGTCAGGGGGTGCACAATTAAATCAAACGTCAGCAGAGAAGAAGATTTGTTTCTTTTGATTTATCTTTTTTCATCACTCTTTATGTGATGTTCTGTCAGTGTGAAAAAGGCGTGAGAGAAATAAAGTACGCATGTGGAACTTATATCAATATGTTGTTTCCTCCTCCATTTTGACGTTGCACTTCCTGAAAAAGTTGTCCAGAGCGAGCATCGATGCAGACTCGCTATTTAAGGGCTGAACAGTCCACTCTTCCTCCGCACTACGCGGTTTGGGACAGCCCTTGATATGGAGGACCCTCCGCGGGAACGCGCAAACGGAGGGGTAGTGTGTAGGGATAGTGTGTAGGGGGCGGTTTGGGATTCATCCCTATTGTGTTTCCACTACGTGTTCCTTCCACGCCTGCAGGATGACCTTCATACTTGTGGCAGTGGTTGGACAATCATCCAATCAGAACGCAGAGCCACATGACACCCAACCAGCTGTGGGTGCTGGGTCGTACACATCACCCAATTCCTGGAGCAGAAAACACAGAGCTACATGCAAATACAATGTGATTTGAACCAAAACATTGATTCTTGTGTTTTAACAATATTAGAGGGCAAAAAAAGTGAACAGAGAGTCAGAAGTCCCTCACTGGAAGACAATTTCTGACAAGAAAAACCTCCAGGAAGAAGTCAAAGGATGCTTTTCCTCACATTAAGAGTCTTCCTTACTGGAGCCGCTGACAACTTGGACATTGCTGCGTAATTTCTACTGAGAAACTGTTCCAAACAAGAACATGAGTGTTGTTTTCAGAGCAGTTGTGGCCTGTGTTAGGACCATCTGAAAGACAACGTCACAACTGCAACAATGGAGCACTGATGCTGGAATCAGAGATTGAGGTTTTTCCAACAGTGGAACTCCATTTCAAATCATTGACCATCTCCCAAAAAACTTGTTTTTTTAAAATCATAAACTATGGATATTTCTAATGGTATCTATGAAATATTAGCTCAGTATGTCAGATGCTTTCTTAGAGGTTTTTCAGTGGACTGTAGACCCAGTTTCACTCGTTTTTATTTTGTCACATTGAAATTTGAGGCTGTTTGAAGATGAATATCTCAAGAACAATTCTAGATAAAAGCCTGAAACCTTCACTTGTTTGTCTTGCTAACATCAGCAGATCAGATTGCTGTTAAATACAGCAGTGGAAAAAAGTTTTTGGACATCCCATACATTTGTATATATATATATATATATATATATATATATATATATATATATATATATATATATATATATGTCATTTGTATTTGTGGTTGTCTGATGCAGCCACACCCTTAGAAACACACAAAAAAGACTTTTCAACAAATATTTCATAATAATATTTAAGATTGTGTAAACATTTTCTGGGTGTCTGAAAACTTTTTTCCTTCACTGTATCTGTCAAAGCATGAAAATGTGCCGTGAACAAAATGTCACTATCTCCAGACACATATATGTGGTCATGGTTCCATGATGCCAATGTCATGGTAATGACTGGATGCAGCTAATTTACAAAGAAATGATTCTAAACTACATGTCAGCTTTCAAAGATGGGACTTTTCATAGAACACTTGATGTTTTTATATTTAAACTCAATCATAATCAGAGATTAGTTGATCTAGATAGATAGATAGATAGATAGATAGATAGATAGATAGATAGATAGATAGATAGATAGATACCTCCATCCAGACATCTATCCCTCTACCACTGATAATTCATTTAACTGAGTAACCACTTAGAATGCTTTAATTAATTTACAGTCACGTCTGTTAACGACAGCTTTCCTCTTAATGGATTTTGCAACGAAGCAACAAAGACAATAAACAAGAAATTAGACCTGAATTTTGTGAAGCCGGATCGCAAGGACTAAGTTTGTGGAGGACTTCATGAACTTTTACTGAACCCTGCATGGAGAAATCTTCTTGACAGGGGTTCAGTCTGTGCCCAGTGTGCATATGCTGGTGTCGTTGTAGGGTTCCTTGTTGGTTGGACGTTGGTCCAGACTGGTCAAAGCAGCACTGTTCACCATTGGCAGAGTGCTGACAAGTCTGAGAGTTTTGTCCATCTGTTCTGTTCTGCTTGGAAAACAAACAGAAAATGTCAGTGTTTCCTGCAGCATTGAGCAATTGTGTTTACACTGTGACTGAGTGTTTACATACCTCACTGTGACATTGATTGAATGCTTTCTTTCTGGTGTGGATCTGCTGGTGTTGTTTCAGGGAACCCAAAGTTGTAAAAGTCTTCTTACACTCATCACATCTGTATGGTGTCTCCCCAGTGTGGACACGTTGGTGAACTTTGAGGTATCCAATGTAGCTGTAGCGCTTCCCACACTGGTCACAAAGGTATGGTTTCACCCCAGTGTGGGTCACTTCATGAGCTTTTAACTGTGAGTACCGTACAAAAGGTTCACCACAGTGATCACATACGTACACATCATGTCCAGTGTGGATGCGTTGGTGACATTTTAAGCTCTGTTGGTGCTTGAAAGTTTTTTCCACAGGAGTCACAGTGGTACCGCTTTCTATCAGAATGGGGGCATTGATGGATCAACAACTGTTCATATTGAGTAAAGGTTTTCACACACTGATCACAGCTGAATGGTTTCACTCTACTGTGAATGAGTTGATGACTTTTTAAGTGACTCTTCCGAGTAAAAGCCTTTCCACACTGATCACAGTTGAATGGTTTAACTCCACTGTGCATGAGCTGATGATTTGCTAGATTAATCTTGTGAGTAAAAGCCTTTCCACATTGATCACAGCTGAATGCAGGGCTTAAAGTGAGAAAAAATCCTGAGCCTGAACTTCTAAGATCCAATTTATAGTGTCAATAAACGTATTTAAATGTGTTTTAAAACTCACTAAAACACAATATATATGAGATTCTATTAATTCAGAGCAAATATGAGGTCATCTGGTGGAAATAATGCCCATTATGATCCCATTATTTTATTGTTGCTCAAATGTAAAACCTTACTCGGCCAAAACTTAAGGCATTTTAGAAAGTGCTCTCAGTCAGATTTTTTTTTGTGTTGATGTTTCAATACCACATCACTATAATTGCAAAGATTTATTTTAGTGTAAAGGGGAAAAAAATCATGAAAATCAAGCACATAACCACACATACACGTTAGTAACTTCTCATTTGATACACCTCAATAATCTGTGTGATTAGTTTAAATCATTTGATTTTCATTTTGAACTGATACACATTTTGTTTGTTTTTGGTAAGGGGAAAAAATGTATTCACTGTATAATTTGTTCAGTTGGCTTTCAATTTAAATGTTTCTATTTTTTATCTATATTTTGGGAAGAAAAAACAGTGAAAAGCAGGCTAAGAACATTCTTATTTAACTATCCATTATTCATTTCACACAACCCAAACGTTCGTTCTGTTCTTACTAATATTTGCTTAAGATTGGAGAGTTTTTGTTTGTGGCTAGACACCATTCAGATGCATAAGGTCACAAAATCTGCTGAGAGCTATTTAACTCATTATTACAAACATCCTATATGTCCTCAAATAAAAAAGGTTCATATCACCTATAAGCTACATTCAGTTTGTGCATATTTAACTAAACAGATGTTCCGAGTAGAATAATGGGACAAATCCGTATGGCTTGATCTTTGTTTTTTTTTCCTTTCAAAATAAAATCCAGCAAACTAAATAGCTGTTTCCTTTTTTCCTTTTGGCATTGTAAAACATAGAAAATGTTTAAAGATTAAGAAATCAAACAAAATCAACAACTTCTGTTTTTGTTACTTTTTTTAATTCAATACCTAAGCCCGTTTGTTTTTATTTTGTGGCGAAACCATGGGGACTGTGGGGCATGCACGCGCATCGCCACTGAGGCGTGCATTCCCATAGACATAGACTGACTAATGAATACAGTTCTATATAAAACAATAGACAGAAGTTATATATCAGAGAAAATGAATATATATAAATCATAGATGGAGTATCAACATCATTCACATATATAATAGATAAAAGTTATATATCAGAGAAAATCATACTACATATATAAATCATGTATGGAGTATCAATATAATCAATATATCAGAAAACTGTGTTCATTAGTCAGTATTTGGTTTATTTATGTATATATAGTGTAATCATACATTGTCTCTTCAAATTATTAAAATAATTGACTTTACTGCCATTTTCTGCTTCTCCAACATATATTAGTGTGTGTGTGTTTACAGTGTTTGCAAAATACATGTCTACAGTCGAGCTTAATATCAGAATATTCTATTACCTATTATTATTATTGTCTATTATTCCTGCTATGAATATTAAAATACGCAGAACCATTTGTCCTGTATCATAGCTACACATATGACGTTTGCAGCAAAAAATAACAATAAAAAACGCGTGAAAGTCAGTTTAATATTCAGAGTTAAGATGGATTAAATGCGCTGTCAAACAGCGCTGAGTGGAACGGCTGACCGGACTAAGATGGCGGCCGTATTTCTCGGCAGCACCCCGAGCGGCGTCTACTCTTTATATATGTCTATGCGTATTCCTGCAGTTCTCCACGGCACGCACTTACACCAATGGGGCGAGTCAACACACCGCGGCTCAGGGATCGCGGCAGCGGCTGCTCTCTTTGTTAATCAGCAGAGACACATCCTCTCTCCTCTGTCACACAAAGTCTGAGCAAACTTTAGTATTTGCGTCTTTGGGCTAAACACAAGCTCCAACGCTATTGACCAGTGATCAGCTGCTCGATTCTTCACCGCACCGCTCACAGATTGGAGCTCCATGCGCTCTGGAGAGACCGGGCAGCCACAGGGCTGGGACACGTGGAATGGGTATACAGTCCAAGCAGAAATAAAATAAATAATATGCAATATATATCAATGTGTTTCCAGTAATTCCCTTTAAATATAATCACAAAAAACACCAACAAATATTGCAAATTTGGATTTTGTTTGTGGGATACTGTTATTTCTTATCAGTGGCTCAGCAGCACTGACGATGCCGAACCAAGAGGGCACAGCATATCGTGCACCCAGCAGTCGATGCACACTCGCAGTTAGAAAACTGTGATTGGATAAAAGTTCTATCAGAAAGTCGCATGCCTGGACAGAAGGTGTGTATTTTTTAATGTAGGATTTGGAGTTTGATTGATTAAAGCGGAGCAACTGAATGCACAATGACGCACATGGTTGGAGCCTTCGGGACGGAGATGGATGAAATTTTTTAAATGGTACATTTCCATGCGCCGGAAAACTTTAAGCCCTGAATTCTAGATAAAAGCCTGAAACCTTCACTTGTTTGTCTTGCTAACATCAGCACATCAGATTGTTGTTAAATACAGCAGTGGAAAAAAGTTTTTGGACATCCCATACATTTGTGAAATACTGCATTAACAATCACTTTGAGGTCTTCAAGAGTCATTTATTTTAGTACAATCATAAAACTAAACACATTCTAAAAAAGACATTTAAAAACTGAAAACTGACTGGTTCCATAAAATGAGAAATTTGGCAGAATTTAGTTTTGCTTGTTTGTCTTGTAAACAACAAACAAAAATAATATTTGTATTTGTGTCTGTCTGATGCAGCCACACCCTTAGAAACACACAAAAAAAGACTAACAAATATTTCATGATAACATTTAAGATGGTGTAAAAATTTTCTGGGTGTCTGAAAACTTTTTTCCCTCACTGTATCTGTCAAAGCATGAAAATGTGCCGTTATAAAAATGCTGGATGCAGCTAATTTACAAAAAAATGATTCTAAACTACATGTCAGCTTTCAAACATTGGACTTTTCATAGAACACTTCATATTTCATCTCGCACATAGAGATTATTTGATCTACTTGTTCAATATTAGAGATTCTTCATCAATGTCCTGAGAGAGAGAGATAGAGAGAGATCGAGAGATAGATAGATAAATATGAATCCTAAGGCCAGTAATCTCCTAAATTAATTATGATTAATCATCAGAGAATCACTGAACCAGCTCTGCATCTAACGGGTTCCTGCAGCCCAGAGGGATTTGAGGAACGATGAAGCTAGTAATCCAGGAAATTCACCCTGCTGCTCACTGCCTCCATCCAGACATCTATCCCTCTGCCACTGATAATTCATTTAACTGAGTAACCACTTTGAATGCTTTAATTAATTTACCAGTCAAATCTGTTAATGAGAGCTTTCCTCTTAATGGATTTTGCAACGAAGCAACGAAGACACTAAACAAGAAATTAGACCTGAATTCTGTGAAGCTGGATCTCAAAGACTTTAAGTTTGTGGAGGACTTCATGAACTTTTACTGAACCCTGCATGAAGAAATCTTCTTGGCAGGGATTCAGTCTGTGTCCAGTGTGCATACGCTGGTGTCATTGTAGGGTTCCTTGCTGGTTGGACGTTGGTCCAGACTGGTCAAAGCAGCACTGTTCACCATTGGAAGAGTGCTGACAAGTCTGAGAGTTTTGTCCATCTGTTCCGTTCTGCTTGGAAAACAAACACAGAGAACATCAGTGTTTCCTGCAGCATTGAAGAACTGATGCCTTGCCTGAGACAGAGAGCACCCCAAATGACATCTGAAGACACTTTTACCTGTTGGAATTTAATATTCAGTTGTCTGATTACATCAGAATTCCTAATCTAACCTACATCCCCAGATTAACCTGGACCAGATTTCTGTGTCAAAACGAATACAGGTTAGACTGAATGATAGCTGATAATGTGTTAACAGAATTCAAATGACCACAGTTGTTCAAAACAGTTTTCAAACAATTTTGCAGTAATATCCAAAATGATCCAATGCATAATTGTGTGTACACTGTGACTGAGACCAATCTCTACATACCTCACTGTGACACTGATTGAATGCTTTCTTTCTGGTGTGGATCTGCTGGTGTTGTTTCAGGGAACCCAAAGTTGTAAAAGTCTTCTTACACTCATCACATCTGTATGGTGTCTCCCCAGTGTGGACACGTTGGTGAACTTTGAGGTATCCAATGTAGCTGTAGCGCTTCCCACACTGGTCACAAAGGTATGGTTTCACCCCAGTGTGGGTCACTTCATGAGCTTTTAACTGTGAGTACCGTACAAATAGTTCGCCACAGTGATCACATATCCACACATCATGTCCAGTGTGGATGCGTTGGTGACATTTTAAGCTCTGTTGGTGCTTGAAAGTTTTTTCACAGGAGTCACAGTGGTACCGCTTTCTACCAGAATGGGGGCATTGATGGATCAACAACTGTTCATGATGAGTAAAGGTTTTGACACACTGATCACAGTTGAATGGTTTAACTCCACTGTGAATGAGTTGATGACTTTTTAAGTCACTCTTCCGAGTAAAAGCCTTTCGACACAGATCACAGTTGAATGGTTTAACGCCACTGTGAATCAGTTGATGTTTTGCTAGATTACTCTTCTGAGTAAAAGCCTTTCCACATCGATCACAGCTGAATGATTTAACTCCACTGTGCATGAGTTGATGACTTGTCAGATTACTCTTGTGAGTAAAAGCCTTTCCACATTGATCACAGCTGAATGATTTAACTCCACTGTGCATGAGTTGATGACTTGTTAGATTACTCTTGTCAGTAAAAGCCTTTCCACACTGATCACAGCTGAATGGTTTAACTCCACTGTGAATGAGTTGATGTCTTGCTAGATCACTCTTCTGAGTAAAAGCCTTTCCACACTGATCACAGCTGAATGGTTTAACTCCACTGTGAATGAGTTGATGACTTCTTAACGTACTCTTGTCAGTAAAAGCCTTTCCACACTGATCGCAGCTGAATGGTTTAACTCCACTGTGAATGAGTTGATGACTTCTTAACGTACTCTTGTCAGTAAAAGCCTTTCCACACTGATCACAGCTGAATGGCTTAACTCCACTGTGAATGAGTTGATGGCTTTTTAAGTGACTCTTCTTAGTAAAAGCCTTTCCACACTGATCACAGCTGAATGGTTTCACTCCACTGTGAATGAGTTGATGGCTTTTTAACACAGTCTTGGTAGTAAAAGCCTTTCCACACTGATCACAGCTGAATGGTTTAACTCCACTGTGAATGAGTTGATGGCTTTTTAACACAGTCTTGGTAGTAAAAGCCTTTCCACATTGATCACAGTTGAATGGTTTAACTCCACTGTGAATGAGTTGATGGCTTTTTAAGTGACTCTTCTTAGTAAAAGCCTTTCCACACTGATCACAGCTGAATGGTTTTACTCCACTGTGAATGAGTTGATGGCTTTTTAAGTGACTCTTCTTAGTAAAAGCCTTTCCACACTGATCACAGCTGAATGGTTTCACTCCACTGTGAATGAGTTGATGGCTTTTAACAGAGTCTTGGTAGTAAAAGCCTTTTCACACTGATCACAGCTGAATGGTTTGTCCACAGTGTGAATACATTTGTGAATTCTTAGCTTTGTTGCTGTGACAAAAGTCTTGCCACATTGCTCACAACTGAGTGATTCATCTCTTTTTGCTATTGTTGCCGAACCATCCTCATCCTCTTCAGAGCTCCGACATCTCACTCCATTGCTGTGTTTACATTTCTGTAGCAAAAGACAAAGATAAAAACAGAGGCAGTGATGGAAGAGCAATCATGAAAAATTGAACCTAAAAGTCTCAATTCCATGTAGTTGGACACGAGGCTGAAACCAGATCAAGAATCGGTAACACTTTACAATAACCATCATTTGTAAATGGTAAAGAGATCGTTTATAAATGATTAACAGATAGTTTATTAATGCTTAATAATCATTTATAAACTGCATATAGACCATTAATAAATGGTAATTGAATCGTTTATTAATGTTAAACAATCATTTATAAATGGCAAATATGTAGTTTATTAATTTAATTTAATAGTTTCTTTATCATTAACAAACAATTAAATTATCATTAATAATGTTTCTTAATTATTAATAAACTATTTATTAACGGTTTATAGTTACACTCATAACATTTTAACACTATAGTAATCATTTGTTAATGATTTATATACCTTTAAGAAATTGGCTATAAAACATCTATAAAGATTAAATATATAGAAGACATTTTATTTGTAGCATTTTATAAATGGTTAATATTTGGTTTATAAACATCTATAAACATTACTTAGATGTTATTGTAAAGTTGCAACTGATGTTTATAATAATTATTTAATGATTAATAAGCTGTTTGTAAACCACAAAGTAACATTTGACTCCATTAAACCTTTTATTGGTGATGTCTTAGAGAGCTCATTTGTTCACCAATAACAGAATTGCAGTTAATTTTAACAGTATGATCAACTTTAAACACATTTCTGAACAAACCTTAAAAACAATGTTGATTTGTAGCACTGCGCTACAAATAAACAGGGTGGGAGAAAGAGAAATAAATAGTCAACAACAGATAATCAGTACAACCTTTATTACAAAACTGCAATTGGCATGCAAACATTATTTTAAAATATTTAACATGAATGTGAAACAAAAATTATGGCCTGATAAAAGGAAAAGACACATCAGAAGTGAATTTGTGCACCTCTAATTTGACAAATGTTTGTCTTAAAATCAAAGGAAAAATAACAGTGAAAATGACTTGACAGTAGCCTACTATTCTGTATTAACAAATAAGGTACAGCGGCTAGTGGTTCATGTTTAAAATTTGTGGATAACATATGTAACTTCCAACATCTTGGCAGCCGGCTGCCCAAATGATTACTTCTGCTCCCTTTTGTTGTGTGGTATGAGCTTGCCCACTGCTTTATTTTTAGCTACACTGGCCCTGACTTCTGCATCATTTGGATCATGTATTCACATTTGCTGACAAAGTCAGCTATCTTATCTCTTTTACAGAATCCTACCATTAGTTTTTCAAACTTAACTGGGCAAGGCTATGGCAAGTTCCGGGATTGCTGTTTTACATCTCACCGTCAGCTCATTTACACAGCGATTGCACATGCCTTTGCCCAATTTCTTTCCACTGTTGTATGCTCTCAACACCCTATTGTATCTGGCAATGATCTCCGTGGGACGACAGGCTACAAAAGTAAGAGAAGAGTTAGTAAATAGGATGAACTGGTCAATCAACAAATCACAAAGTAGCGCACAACTACTGAGACATCTCAACTTACAAACCCTAATGCACAGCTGGTAATTCACCATATCCAATTCAGCTTCTACAGCTGTGACCAGTCTCTTACACAGTGGGCGGCTGTCAATAGAGGGCTCTATGTGCCACCCACCATCCCCAGTACTTTGAATAAGACTTTAAAAATAAAATAAAATACTTTAAAAACTATATATTCTTAGACGAGCGAGAATAAAAGTGAAGTAAAATGTGTCACTGCAATAAAATGTAAAATTAAAACAGTTCTACGTTGTCTAAAAGTTACGACGTTTACATGCTCACGGGTTTCCACCTTGGGCTGCAGAAATCTTTGCCCAAATAAAGCTGTGGCCAACATGTCGATATATAGAGTGTTATCCTATTATTAAAACCTAAATAAACTGTAACACACACCACCAAGTGCCATAGTGGGAGACAGTGCATCTCAGCAACAGCAGCAGCTGTGACGCCCAGCTGATCTTCGGAGTGCACAAAGGTGAGATAGAAGCTGGCCCTAATTGTGTGGTGTTGTTTTTACAATGTTAATGGTAGTTGTTGTTCTACATTGTGCAAAAACAGTGGGAAACATGCCTTAGAATGGTCCCTATATAATATTGACTAATAGTGAAGTTTTATTTTGAAGTTTGGAGAAAACTCCACCAGCCACCACTGCTCTTTACATCATCACAAGTATTTATATTTATATGTACCGGGCTGTGCAAAAGTTCTGTTACACTCGGTTTCATGATCTTTAGAGGCGTTTACATGTTGGAGTGAAAAACTCCATTAAATAAACTGAAAGTTCTACCTTATAGGCAGGTGTCCTTAATACAAACTTTTTTCTCCGGTGAAGTTGTATCAAGATGGAAGTCAAAAGAGTTGAGATATCTGCTCTCCTTCGTGCTGAACATCAGCCGGATGACCGTCCACAGAGTCGCGGGGAGGCTAAAGAATGGTGAAGATCTTTCAGGTCTCCACCATTCTTGAAAGATCTGAAAGATCTTCACCATTCTTGACCCTCTCCATGACTCTGTGGACGGTCATCGGGCTGATGTTCAGCTGCTTGGCTCTGTCAGACTTGTTGTGGCCAGCATGAAGGAGAGCAAATATCTCAACTCTTTTGACTTCCATCTTGATACAACTTCACCGGAGAACAAATTTGTGTTAATGACACCTGCCTATAAGGTAGAACTTTCAGTTTGTTTAATGGAATTTTTACTCCGACATATAAACGTCTCTAAAGATCATGAAACCGTGTAACAGAACTTCTGCAAAGCCCGGTCTATCTAATTGCTATGCTTACTACTGCAGTAATCTAATTTAGTAGGAAAACAAATTAGCTCAATGTGCCAAGAATTACATTTGAAAAGCACATCTCTTTCCAGAAATCAAAACATAGTTACTCAAGATAATCCACAAACCTCATGAACAGTTTCATTAAAAAATATTATGACAGTCATCTTTGGTAGAAAATAGTTCTCTATGAAACTGCTCACAACAATGGCTATGGATAGTCTTGAATTACTGGGTCATGATTTCTGAAGGAAACATTGTCTTCTTTGGTGTAAGATAGCTGTCAAAAAGATGTGTCCACAATTTAATCATTCGTATTTGTAATGTTGACAATTTGTGTGCAAAAAAAGTTGTTTAAGTGAAATGCTGGTTAAGGGAGTTGGAACAAAAATAGAATATTAGAACATAATGGGAGATAGTCTGAACATGACTGTGACTAAGAGTTAATGATACTGTACAAAATGATACATATTTGAATTCTGAAGACAATTCAATTTCCAGTTCTTTAATGTTGTATGTTAAAACTTATTCATACTACAGAGCTGTAATTAGAGATAATACTACCAGGTCTAGTAACTTCTCTGTGAGAAACCCTGGAATGGGAAGTAAAGAAAAAAAATTATGAAGTTTAATATTTAGTGCTCAAGCTACCTAATAAAAATGTTTTGTCTGTTAACGCATTTCTGTGAGAGTTGTTGCTGTGTTGTTGATTGCAACACCCAGCATAGAAGTCTATTTTCATTCCCTTTGTCTGAGCCTCTGAAGACTCAAAACTCCCCGGAGTCCATGTGTGCTTCTGCCATATTACGGACAACTGCTTTATTAACCTTGGTCCATACCAATACATACTAGGGACTTTTCAGGCTGTATTAAATGCATGACCAAGGTGGGTTTTGGGCAACACACCTCAATGGAGAATGAATTAATGTTTTGT
>NC_067134.1:1353031-1484746 GCF_021347895.1 Acanthochromis polyacanthus | reverse complement strand
ACATAGTTTATAAACTGGAGGATATCTCTCTTCCCGCTCTCTCTCACTCTTGGAGGCTGAGGCCACACCCCTTCCGATCGCTGCACTTCCGGTCGTTTTGTTGTGTCGGCCATAGATATATACAAACACTAGGGCTGAATCCCAAACCGCCCCCTACACCATCCCTACACACTACCCCTCCGTTTGCGCGTTGCCGTGGAGGGTCCTCCATATTAAGGGCCGTCCCAAACCGCGTAGTGCGGAGGGGGAGTGGACTGTTCAGCCCTTAAATAGCGAGTCTGCATCGATGCTCACTCCGGACAACTTTTTCAGGAAGTGCAACGTCAAAATGGAGGAGGAAACAACATATTGATGTAAGTTCCACATGTGTCCATTATTTCTCCCACGCCTTTTTCACACTGACAGAACATCACAAAGAGTGGTGTAAAAAGATAAAACAAAAGAAACAAATCTTCTTCTCTGCTGACGTTTGATTTAATTGTGCACCCCCTGACACCTTAAAATTTGAACACAACTGACAGAATTCATTTATTCATTTGTTGGATCTGAAATGCCAGATAATAGGATTGGAAAACATGTGAGTGAAAAAAGTGGGATGCTTTCGGCTTCTGGAAGCAGCAGCGATCCTTGTTAGTTGCAACCTGTGCCACAGCGCTACAGCCATGCACAGTAGGCGTCTTTCTGTTACCATGGCGATGACGTCTTCCGTTTTCCGGTGAGGCAACAGGGGCGTCCCATTCCTGCCGATCGTATTTATACCCTCCCCCTTCAGTAATAGGTGCCCTCCACAGCTGCGAGTGTGACTTCTTTTGGAGTGACACTCGGTAGTGGAGGGGGAGTGTGTAGGGGCGGTTTGGGATTCAGCCCAGATGTCTCAAGACGGAGTCAGCGGCGGCGTCACTTGGCGGCCATCTTAGGACAGGGGACTGCTCTGGCGCACTGTACTGTAGTCCATGGTAAGGTGGATGATTTCCTCACTTTAACACTCATAACTCGCTCAATTCTTGATTGATTTACAAACGGTTTAGTTTATTACAACCTTATTAACGTGGCTATGATTCAGGCTCAATTCCGAAATCGCAGCTTTTCGTTTTGAAAAATGCGGCACGTTGTGTGTCTTTTCTGCCTGGCTACTCACATTGAAGATGGTGTTACTCACAATCTGATTTTCAATTCTTAGGTTTTCCTGAGACCAACGTTTTTTGAGAACCGAATCTTTAGGCAAAATTACATTCTTTGTGGTTGTGGTTGTATTTATTTGCTTGTTAAGATACTTTGATTGAGACCTTAGACTTATTGTTTGTACACATCTATACCTGGATTAGTTAGCCTGCAGCTGAAATGCATTGTGGGTAATGTAGGCACCAGGTTCATGAAAAGAAAAGACATTTCTGTTTGTTGTGCATTGATTTTGGTTGAGCTTTGTTTTTATCTGTGCATTAGAAAGCTGATAGTAATAAAGAAGTGCAATGCTAAATAATAAAATTACATTTACATCCATTTATGCTGAAAAAGATGATATCTGTGTTCATTTTTTATTTTTTTGCAGTGGCAGCCAGAAGTTTAGAGAAGTGGAAGCTCCTCGCTGCAGTCCTCAAACCAGCAGGATAAAATTGTGAAGATTACAATATAAGTATAAACCATAAATTAAGAATAGTAAGACACTAAATAACCTTTGACTAAAAAGACAGCTAGCAGACAATTTTCATGCCTGAGATTTAGAAATAAATTCAAAAGCTTAACATGATACTTGTGCAGCTCGTTAGAGATATTGGTCATCAACCTTTGATCTTGTTTTTTTTAAGAAGGCGAGATGAATTTAAAAATTGCCCACTCCATTGTTGTAACTTCAGTTGGTTATGGGACACTGCAAAAATCCTGGAAAATGATTTATTGAAAAGAGTGGGAACCCTGTTATTATTTTTCTTTATTCATTATTTATTATTTTTTTGTTCAAATGTCATTATTTTTTCATTTTAGCATTATTTTTTTTACTTTTATTTTGTCTATTTGAATATTGTAAATATTAAAGATTGACAGTATATCTCTCTGTGTATAGCTATTTCTTTATTACCTATCTACTTAATATAAGTTTTATATGAATTCAGTGGTTTTAATTATTCTTATGTAAGCAGTAAAACAAGTACATCTCTGACGTTTATAACAAACCAAGCTGTTGTAAAATCAGTTGAAAATTGAGCGATCTACAGTGATTTTAAAATCCATGCTCCATTGACTTTAATGTTATGAGTGATCGAGCAGCCCTGTCCCAAGATGGCCGCCATGTGGCGACGTCGCTCCCCATAGGCTGACAGCGCTCATGAGCCATCTAGTGTTTGTATATATCTATGAGGAATGACACGTTCATTTCTCCAAACCTACACCGCCTGTCCGTTCACCCCCGGTCCCGACCGGGCACCGCCATGCAACTCTACGCTCGGGCGTGTGCCGCACGCTCGTCTGGGCTGGGCGATATGGCCAAAAAATAAAATCTCGATTTTCTTTTTTTTTGTCATCTTGGACGATTACGATTTTAATCGATTTTTGTTACATACATTGTTAAAACATAAACAATGCCTCTTTCCCATCGTTGTAAGGCAGACAATATGCTACAAGCCCAGTTTTATCAAAGTAGCTGTCTATCAAGGTGCAGGAATAACACTGGTGTCAACTGGAGCCAATTGAAGGCTGCAGTGATTCTGTTGACACAACAGTGTATCAGAGTGACGTTATTGAATATTTATGTCTCTGTTCGCTGTTGCAGCAGTTTTGCAATTTGCAGGCGGTCCCTGTTCACAGCCGGCTGCTCATAGACACCACTGTTATTTCTGCAACTTGAAAGACAGCTACTTTTGATAAAACTGGGCTTGTAGCACAACATCTGCCTTACAACGATGGGAAAGAGACATCGTTTATGTTTTGACAACCTATATCTAATGAGTTATTGATGCTGGAAGTCTGAATCTGTGAATATCTTTCCAACTTTACCAAACGTGGGGCCACAACCACCCAAGGAGTGATATATTTAATTTTGAAAAAAGCATTTAGTCATACTTAAAGCTTTAAGTGCTTTATTAACACAAAACTAAGAGTTTTGTATTGTTTTATGATCACAGGTTCTGTCTAAAAAGATGTGGCATCATTTTAAACAGTGAAACCATACTAATAAAATGTAATGACCAACCAGTGTGCAATACTGGATTCTGCACAAACTGAATGCAGAATACTGGACAAAGAAATTCTCTACAGATATTTTTCCCATCTAAATATTTTCTTAATACAATGAAATGTATGAACTTATTTATGTGTGTTATGAATGTATTTACTGATTTATTTATTTAGTACCGCGTTAACCATATAACAGAGTTCTGAGTGAGTTTTTCTTTTAGATAGACAAAGGCCATTTTATTGATCACATATAGGCTATTAAAGAAATTACATTTAAAAAATAAAAAGCATTTAAAATACTATTAACACAACTTAGTGCATTGTATTGAGTCCACAAAAATACTGTAGAGTCTACGGCCACATTAGTCTGACTATAATCATCCTCTGGTAAATTCACAACCATGTACTGATGTCTCTTACCAAAAGGGACTTCAGGACGATGAATTAGATGATGATAAACTGTGACCTGCTGGTTGGGTTCTCTCTGTTCTCATGTTTCTTACATGTTAGGTCCTCCTGATGCTGCCTTACTTCAGGTAGTCTATGAGCAACAGAAAAACACAGTTTGCCCTGTACCTATTCGCCAATGGGGTCCAAGTCTTTCCCACTCAAGCGCCTGTGCTTTTGAAAACGTTTTTGCTTCTTTGGACGTGGTAGAGTTTCGTGTGTAGACATTTTTTAAACATGCGGGAGCAGCAGCGTCTGCAACCAGGAAACCCGCGGCAGAAGTGGCAAACAGACCTGCTGGACCTTGCATCGGGTCCTCGCTACATAGGTCTAAGGAAGATGAAACTGGCTGCCCTTAATATTTCGTGTGTTTTATTTTGTTTATTATGCAGTTTTGATGCATGTGTGACAGACGTGTGTGGGACATTTATGACAATACGGAACAATTAGCGTTCCATGCTGAATCAATACAGGACGCTACAATAGTCAAATAAAGGACGAATCCGTATTTTAAGGAACAGGTGGCAACCCTATGCCACACTCCCGTAGCTGCGGGCACTTCTCCCATTCTTTAGGATGCCTCTGCCGGAGGTGCTGAAAGAGGTTAGTTGTGCTGCTACTCTTCGTTTTCACAGTACTTTTGCAAACCTTGCACATGACTGTAGTTTGCTCTGTGTCAGTCTTGTCAAAGCCAAACCACTTCCATATAATCGATGTAACATGAGGCCCTTTTCTCGCGACCAACTCTTCGTCTGCTGTTCTGTCCGCCATGACGGGGGTGTGAGTGTTTTGGAGGAAGGAGATGAGAGGCGGAAGCAAACGCCAGTGCACAAGTCGTGAAAGGCAGAAGAAGAATCTGTATTGTTAGATATTTAAGCTCGCCTCGATTTTACGATTTCGCAAATTTTCATATCGTCAGGTTTTAAAAATGCGAATTAATCGAATTAATTCGATTTATCGCCCAGCCCTACACTCATCCCATATGGGCTACCTGGTTGATCCTGCCAGTAGCATATGCTTGTCTCTTTTTTCAACCCCCGCTATCCCCCTCATCATTAGCGGTGTTTTGACCACTCCAGCTACACCCACCACGTCCCTTCCTGCCACCCTGAAGCAAAGCATCGGCTCCAGTATGTGCTGCTCGTGGACTGTCATGGCGCACTGACTCGCTGCCGTTACGCCACAGACGCATGAGCGACATCTCTGTCTCAGTGGACGACTGACATCTTCAATCAGAGGGTGACATATACTCTCAGAATATGAGTAAGCCATTACTTGACAAAGTACTTAATGTCCATTGTTGAGCCAAGACCTCTGCGGTACGTGTGAGTTTCCTCACTCTAAAATGTTGCCGTCTTGCCGCTCTTGATACGCTTCCGACGGCGAGTCTCCCTGCTCCTCGGTTTTCAAACTGCTGTAAACTCCAAACATTGTGAATGAAAACCTACGCCCACAACTGATGCTCAGAATTGGAAGTTCCAGAATGTCCGCCATCTTCCTGGTGTACAGTACATGAGGGCACACGAGGGCAGTATATTTGAAAGCTGTGGCCTTGTTATTGTTCCAGGCAATGTTGGCTTGTCGCAATATTGCAAATTGGCGCTTATAAGGGTTTAATCTGCCACATTTTGCCGACCAGACCTAGGTCGCCAATAAAATTAGCGACTTAGTCGGTTCGGAATTAGTACAGTAAATTCCCAATCCCTAGTTAAAACAATGTGAAAGGTGCTTCTAAGTCCACTCCCCCTCCCTCCTCTGGGTTCCTCTGACCACAACTGCATCCTCCTTATCCCTGTCTACCACTGTACTGAAGCAAGGCAAGTGCAGAACATCAGAGTGAAAGTTTGTCACACTCTGCAGGGATGTCTGGAGGTTACTGACTGGGAACGTGTTTAAGGAGTCCTCAGCTGATATTTGATGAACCGACTGATGTTGTGAGCAGCTGGTTCAGACTGTGAAACTAGTGTTATTCCTGATAAAACTGTTAAACTATATCCAAACACTAAGCCATGGCTTTCTAAGAGCTTAAAGACCTACTGTACAGAAAGAAACCAGTCTTCAGAGAAGGAATACACTAAATTTGTATAACCGACAGAAGGAATAGAAGTAGGAGATCAGGACCCACAAAAGACAATACAAAGACAAACTTGAGTGTCAGCTCAAATGAACAACCTCAGATCAGTCTGGGACGGCATGAATCTGATCACTGGGACTAATTAATGTGTCAATGAGAGAGTTCAGCTCAGTGGTTATAATTCTGATTTAGAGCTGGCTCAAAGTCTAAACAGTTTTTATGTCAGGTTTGACTCCCATGATTTTAAGGCTAAACATGCTGAGACTACAAAACTGTCTCATGTCAGCTCTCCACAGAATCCCTTTCTTGATGTGGGACAATGTAATCTGGTGTCTCAAACAGTGGCAGTCCAAAGAAAAGTCCTCTACCTGATTACATCGGTGGCCGTTTATTGAAAACTTTTACTACGTCTGACTAAATGACCAAGATTGCTGCTGATGTCCCTGTCTATCTTATGTTTTTTGTTTGATTTTTCTTTAAATGGCTTTTTATTTTGCTCATAATTGTTTTAACTGTTTGTTGGTTTTTTACATTTTTAAAACATTTTCCTTTAATCGTTGCTATTCCTTAACTGTTTTGTTGCTTTTGTTGTTTGATGGTGAAACGCTTGTGTACTGCTTGCACAACAAATTTCCCGGGTCGTTCGGTGTCAAATCCGAAATTCCGTGGCAGAATTACAGATCTTTTCTGGACTGGTATCAACATCTGATCCCCTAGGAGAAAACTAGAAAGTGTTGGTGGTCTGAATTGACCCTGCTGCCATTAAGACCTAAATCTGGACATTGATGTTGTATGCTTTTCATATTGTACATTTCTCCAGTAATGTAAACTTAACGGAAGTCTGGGGATGAAGAGTCCTGGTGGTACAATCCCATCAGTCCCAGCTCTGCTCTGTTTTTCACGTGATGGAAAGATTTTACTACCCACAATATCTAAACTACCGTGCAGAAAGCTGAAAACTATCGGCCTGTGAAAATATGTTTTTTGACATTGTGAGTGTGTTGTTGACACATTTCTAGGTTTGTAATGACAAAGCTGCTAGCATGTCTGCAGATTCTTGATCTTGTTTGAGCTCGTGTCCAACTACATGGAATTGAGACTTTTCAGTTAAATTTTTTTCATGATTGCTCTTTCCATCACTGCCTCTGTTTTTATCTTGTCTTTTGCTACAGAAATGTAACACAGCAATGGAGTGAGATGTGGACCTCTGAGGAGGATAAGGATGGTTCGGCAACATACAGCAAAAAGAGATGAATCGCTCAATTGTGATGAATGTGGCAAGACTTTATCACAGCAACAAAGCTAAGAATTCACAAACGTATTCACACTGTGGAAAAACCATTCAGCTGTGATCATTGTGGAAAGGCTTTTATGCGGAAGAGTAATCCAGCAAATCATCAACTCATGCACAGTGGAGTTAAAACCATTCAGCTCTGATCAGTGTGGAAAGACTTTTACTCAGAAGATAACTCTAGCAAATCATCAACTTATTCACAGTGGAGTTAAACCATTCAGCTGTGATCAGTGTAGCATACCCTCCGAAAGATGTGAGAGACTCGACTGATGGTTTTTAAATTATTGCTTTTTCACAAGCAATTCAGTGAACCAACGTGAGAACTGACAAAATAAAGAGAAACAAAGCAATCGCATTTCAGTCTCACAACTCTTCTATATTGAAACACAGTGCGCTCTTAAACTTAGCAATGCTATAAGTTTGCTAACACTGAGCAGGCAGCTAGCACAGTTTTTCTACATATCTATCATCTACAACATTACAATCATAAACATAACGCATACACACACTAACCTTGTGCCTCTTCGGGGAAATAAAGCAGTGCGTCAGTGAAATCTGACGCACTGCACCTCGAAGAGAATGAAGCATCGCAGGGCATTGATGGAAGGTGTCAGTGGACAGGTCCTCTAACATCTCAATGTGAATGGCTCGTAGCAAAAGCAAGTGAAAAGCAGAACGTATCGCTTATGCTGTTTCCTTCCTTGTGTGGTTATGAATGGGCCGAAGCAATCCATTCCACAATATGTGAAAGAGAGGGGAGGGCTCGACGCGTTCTACAGGTAAGTCACTCATTCTTTGAACTCTGTGGCTCTCCTGAGTTTACGACACATTACACACTGATGGATGTATGACCCTACTACTCTGCTCATTCCAGGAATCCAGTATCCACTGGCTCTGATTTCATTGATTGTGAATCCCTTTCCTTGATGTTTTGTCTTTTCATGGCAGTGAGCTACTATTAACTTGTCACATGATGCTCTTTAGGGATGACAGTTGGATGCTTGAACAAGTCAGAGAGTGATGAATGGCGGAGTTCGTCCTCCCACCTTGAGAAGCCCGTCTGTGTTGAGAAAAACATCAAGGTGGTGTAATTTGTTTGTGACGCTGTAGTTGATTACCTTTGCTTAACAGCTTGATTTCCTCTTCATAAGTTTGTCTTTGCAGATTCCGAATTATGACAAGCTCAGCACTTTCTCTTTCACTCACTGTAGAAGGAGTGTGTGATGTGACCCTTTTAGCTCGCCGAAGCAGACGGGCTACAGCCCTGATAGCTCGGGACCATGATGAGAACTTGGAAAGTCGATCAACAAGACTTTTTATTTCTGTGGTTTTAGTCTGCAGGACTTGCGCCTTTTGACTTCTGGGTCCCCGATAGATACAATCTGGTACTGCATCACTTACTGTGGATATCTCCTTTTCCCACAGAAATCTGGGCCGGTGGAACCAGTTGGAGGTAAGTAGTTCATTGACAGTTTTACCTCGAGATGCTCCATCTGCTGGATTCTCATCCGTAGGGACATAAGGTGCCATTGCTGTGGGTTTGTGCAGTGGCGAATCTTTTGGACCCGGTTGGCAACAAAGGTGTGAAATCTCCGAGCATCGTTATTTATGTAGCCTAACACCACCTTTTGAATCTGTCCAAAAGTGTTCTTTCACATCATCAATTCTCAATTCTTCTCTGAGCATGTTGCTGATGGAGACTGAAACCACTGCTGCGGTTTAATTCGAGCCGTGGTATTGTAGTCACTTTGGTAGGGGAACACGGGCCTTTCCTATCACCAGTGAGCATTGAATCTGTCCCTTCTCGTTTTTGACTCTAAGATAAGAGCGTTGTCCATATCCGCTGGTGCTCGCATCTGAGAAGTGATGCAACTCAGCTTCAATGACCTGTCCAAAGTTAGCAGGTAAGTACAGCGAGGTATCTTACTTTTTGCAGATTCATGAAGTCACATTGCCAACTCTCCCACCCGTTGGTTTGAGCCTTTCTGGCAGAGGTTCATCCCAGCCAATGCCTTGGTTGCACATTTCTTGAGAATTCTCTTCCCATTGAGGACGTATGGTGCGAGAAAGCCGAGGGGATCATAAATGGAAGCAACAGTTGATAATATGCCTCTACGTGTGGCTGGTTGGTCCTTTAAGGTGCTGTTGAATCTGAAGCTGTCCTCCTTTATGCTCCACTGGATTCCTAAAGCTCGCTCCACTGAGTCATTGAAGGTTAAATCTTTTGTCTTTGTCTCTGCTGCGCACTCTGAGGGGGAAGGCTCTGCAACACAGCATGGTTATTTGAATGCGAATTTGTGGAGACGGAGACCACCTTTGCTGCAATATCTCTCTTGCTTCTGTGCCAACTGAACAGCCTTTTCCACGCTGTCAGTACTTGTCACCCCGTCGTCCACATAGAAGTCTTTTGCAACAAATTGTGCTCCTGCTGGATGAGAGTGGCTGTGTTCTTTAGCTAAATATTTAAGTCCATAATTCGCACACCCAGGAGATGACACTGCTCCGAAAAGGTGCACTTTCATATGATACTCCAGAGGTTGTGTGGTAGTATCACCATCCTTCCACCAGAGGAACCGGAGGTAGTTGCGGTCTTCCTCCTGAACATGAAATTGGTGGTACATTTTCTCTATGTCACATAGAAGGGCAATAGGGTGCTGTCTGAACCGATATGAGGATGCCTGTCAGGTTATTGATCATGTCTGGCCCTGGGAGCAGATGTTCATTTAGGCTTGTGTCACAGTATTTAGCAGAGCAGTCAAATACAACACGCAGTTTGTCAGGCTTCTGGGGGTGATATATGCCATGATGTGGAATATACCACTGTTCACCTTCAGCTCCATCTGTAGACACCTCTTCCACGTCACCCCTCTGTATGATTTCTTTCATGAAAGTTATGTAATCCTTTTTGTATTTCTCATCTCTGCTGAACTTTCGCCGTAGATGACGAAGTTTGATTTCAGCGAGCCTTTTGTTGTCAGGTAGAAGCTGGCCGTTGTCTAAAAGGAAGAGGCATCTCATAGTGTCCCTGGGCGTTTTTCCTTTGCCATCTTTGAGCTGCTCAGGAACATGAGATCCTCTTGTGAGACAGCTTTGTCATCTCCTTTTGTGTCTTTAAAGTCTGACTCCAGTACACTTATCACATCCATTGGTGTTACTGAGGGCAGTTCTTTAATGTAACTCTGTGACACAGACTAGATGGTCTTTCACTAAGCCAGGTGTAGAGCAGCCAACAATGCTCCACCCAAATCAGTAAGGACGGCGTAGGGCTCATTGTCCATTCCATCAATCATTTGGGTTTTATGGCTCTTGGGACAGTTATAGCGATGAGAAGTCCCACATCGCAGCTCAGGAGAGGTGGCATCTGATCTGCGATTGCTGCTAGGTGAGGCCATTGTTTGCTTGTTTGATGGGTAGGTATGTGATTCGCGATTCAGGGAATGCAGTCTTTTGTGTAAGAGGGTGGAAGGTTGACGTAAACACCTGAGTTATAGCCTCTGACACGGAGTCCTTCTACTCTTATCCACTTTTCATTATCATGCTCTCTCCCAACATAGTATTGAGTTTCAGTTGTACAGGAAAAGTGTTCGGTTGTAATTGATCACTTACTTCTTTCTCGATGAAGGTGCTGTCGCTCTGGGTGTCCAGCACGTGCGTAAATGAGTTGCTCTTTGGGATGGCTCTGTAGCAGTGGAGATCCACACAGGGACAATCATGGACGTGCTGGCATGACTGATCTTCTTTAGTGACACAGAGTGGGCTAGCAGTCACAATCTCGTTTTCACAGTTTAAAGTTGTGTTCACATTAGCAGCTGGTTTCTTTCTCTCCATGATTGCAGGTTTGTCTTTGTCTTCATGTCTTTTGGTAATTCTCGTCCATGTAAACAGGCTGGGATGCCTCCCTTTACACAGCTCACATGTGTGACGATGGACGACATTCTTTAGCAGCTCGGTGACCTTGGGTTTCAACACATCCCATAGCACATTTGTTGTCTTTAAATGAATGTTCGTCAGTTCCTCAAGGGAAAGCTTCTTTGAAATTTGGTGCACTGGAGAGTTGATGCCTGTCATCTCTTTACACCACATGCCATGGATGGCTTTTCCCTCTTGCCACCTGTTTGGTCTTAAACTTTTCAATGTTTGTGTTGTTTGAGTGTTGAAGATGCTTACTTTGCTTCCTTTTGTTTCATTTGTGCTCCTTTTGACATAGGTATGAGCTTGATGAGTGTAAAGCATGCAAGGAAGTGGGATGGATTACATGCTATTTCTGCTTCTACAGACACAAAAGTGGCAAATTTTCCGAAGGTGGGAAAGTCTTCGCCTTCCATAGTGGCCATTGAGTACCTGACGGTTCCAACATGCTGCTAGCCAATCTGGAACTTTCTGTGTGCAGCCTTTTGGTTTTCTTCACAGTCATCTCAATATTTCTAAACTTTTCACATGAGCATGGCTTGGAGACAGGCATTTAGGAAATCAGAAAAGACCCTCAACCCTTCAGCGTTCTTTGTCTGCACCTTTGGCCACTTTGACAGCTTGTCCTGAAGCCCCTCTGGATGACAAATGGCTGTCCGTAACGTTGGTTAGCTTAATCCATGCATCTCTGTATGCTTCATCATCGTTTCGATAAAAGGTGCCTTCAATGCATTTGTGAGCAGGGCCACCGAACATATTTCTTTAATAATAAAGTTTTTCAGCTGATGAGCATTGCCTTTTCTGTCTATCAATGATATGAATGAAGCTTTCCATTCAATGTAGTGGATGGGTCCTGCTAAACACTGTTGGCGTCGGCCATGGGTAGTCTGTTAATTGTTATACTGTCTTGGATAGCTTGGGCTAGTGAGGAGATGTCAGGGGGAGGGACTTGGTGGGACAATGGAAGGGGCTTGGTGATGCACTGAAGGAATGGCAAAGTCCTGCTTGTATCTTCTGTCTGTTGCTGGTGAAGGCTGACTGTCAATTTCCTGTCTGATTTCTCTGTCATAACTTTCTAGTCTGACGCGTGCTACTTCCATGTCCCTTCTGCTTGCAAACGCTGCCAATTCAGATTCCATCATCCTTATTTTTCCTTCTGTTTTCTTTCTTCTCCATTAGTTGCATTGAGCCTCCTTTGCAGCAAGATCTGCGACTGCTTCAGCCCTCTTTGCGGCTATGACTGATTCAGAGAATTGACTGTCAGCAGACTGAGAAGCTGTCCATATATGGAGTGGGCGTAAGTCATGAGAATGCAGCTACGAAGTTTGCACCTTTCACGCTCTGCATCGAAGTCTTCATCTATTCCGGATAAGCGTTCATTGATTATTTTCATAATGTCCTTTGGTGACTGCTTCACAAGCATCTATTTTGCGTCTTAGATCTGTGGATGGTGTGGCACCTTGTCTTATTTCATTGTAGCACTTTCATGATGTCATCTTTCCACTTTCAATTTTGTCTGCCATTTTAGCCAGTTCCATATCTGATGGCATTTTTCTTAAATTTTCTCTGGTTGATCTATTTGCAGTTTCCATTGTTCATAAAGACTAAGCCGCCTCTTTCTCCTTTACTTTGTTCTTCGTTTTGATAAGCAAGAAATTTCTCTGTGGGTACACTTTTGCGTTCTGAATGACGTAATGTCCTTTAATTCCTCTGCACCAATCCATTTCATTTTGAAGATCAACCTAGTTGTTTTCTTTTGATTTCAATTTGCTCCTTTAATTCCTGTCTTGAGGAGCCTTCCTCATCTCCTTGATTCAGTAATCCTCTATTTTCTTCATTCTGCTTGTGTTTCATTTATCCGTTTCTTTAAGCGCATCCATTTGGAACAATAGTTGTATTCCTTACCAACCATCACTTCACCATGCGACGCTGCTGCGCTGATCCGTGCCTTGGCCGTTCTATAGTGAAGCTCGCAGGCGGCGTGATGTATGTTGTAAAGTCACTGGTCCCTTGCTGGGTGAAGTTCTCACTGTAGCATACCCTCCGAAAGATGGTAAGAGACACGACTGATGGTTTTAAATTTATTGCTTTTCACAAGCAATTCTGTGAACGCAACGTGAGAACTGACAAATAAGAGAAACAAAGCAATCACATTTCAGTCTCACAACTCTTCTATGTTGAATCACAGTGCGCTCTTAAACTAGCAATGCTATAAGTTTGCTAACAAGTGAGCAGGCGGCGAGCACAGTTTTCCCTACACATCATCATCTACAACATTACAATCATAACATAACGCATAACACACAGCTAACCTTGTGCCTCTTCGGGGGTTGCAAACATGCCACTCATGTTTGATGCCTTGTACCGTAGTTTAGCTTGAACTTTTATGGCTTTACGTTAGCTCATTCATTCGTAGAGAAGCGACTGTGATTCCAGCAAAACAATGCAGACAGGAAGCAAACGATAGTTTTCAATAAAATCATAGCAATATAAACTGAACCATTAACTCCAAAACACCAGAAATGTACCACTAAAGCAGGTAAAATTGCATTTCTTAACAAAACCCATATAATAAAACTCAGCATATGTGAAGATTATGTCACAAAAAATGCATTTTGAATGAAACTTTAATTTTCTAAGATAAACTCACAAACAACAAGCTGCCATCTTGGTGGACAAAATGAGACATAGCATGCATAAAACGAAATGGGTTTGGCTACAAACAGTAACATGTTAAAAGAAATGTGAAAAAGAAATATTCAATGATTATTGATGTAAACAATGGTAGAAACATTTCTAAAACGTCAGGGTCAAAATAACTTGTATTATACAAGTACAAATCCACTAAGTTAGTAACAATTTTCCTAAATATGTCCCTCAAGTCATTTCTCTGCAAGTGAAAGGTGATTCCACAGGCCTCTTGTTTAGAAGGAACGTTCATTTGAGCATCCATATGCTGCACAAAAGTGTGGCATCTTGCACTGTAGGGGGGTATTATTGCCAACACAAAGCCAGCCCAGTTACTGTATCACAATGAATCTAAATCTAGGATATATTTCACTATGAAACAGCTTGGCAATCATGTTAAAACGAAGGAGTAATTATGTCTTTCCCACCTGTATAGAATTAAGTCCAGGTTACTTTGTAATAGTCCAAGTGGCTCACATGTCTCATTCACAACCTCTTGTTTCTTTGCTAGCTAATGCCCAACTGCATCCACACAAATTGTCATTTAGACAAAATATGTTGTTGTCACAAATTATTGTTGGTATCACGGAAACCTATATAATAATTGAAACTCCCAGATTGCAGCCTTGCAAATAGCTGTAACAAACACACAATATGCAGCGATTTTCGAAAAGAAAAACTGCCATTTCAACAGGTCTGCGCGCCCAAATCATAGCCATGTTATTAAGGGTTTTAATAAACCAAACCGTTTGTAAATCCGTTAAGAATTCAGCAAGTTAAGTGTATTTTTGTTTGTGTAGGTCGCTCACCTTCCATCCACTACTATAGAGCACTCCGGAACAGTCCCCCTAAGTAAGATGGCCGACCGGTGACGACGCCGGCGAAAGTCCCTTCAGCCATCTAGCCTTTCTATGTATATCTATGGTTCCCCCTCTAGAGTCAGTAAAGGTTCCTCAGTCCATAGTGACCCAGAACGAAGTTACGCTTTTCCATTCTAATGGCCTGTTCCATCAGCTCCCTACCTTCAGGCTTTAATAGCTTAGAGTTTTGGGGTTTCTGTGCAGTTACTGGTTGAATCAGATTTCCTGGTTAGTTTAGATTTCCCTAGTTCTGTTGTTTTCCTGCCCTTGGTCTTACCAACAGCAGGTTAACAGTAGTTCTGACTTTTGTCTTGGGTTATTCCTCCTCCTGCCTCTAGAGGCTCCTAGGTTCACTTTCTTGAGGATTAGCCCGGTTCAGATAGTTGGTTCTGGTTCCAGTTCTGAGTTGTGAATTAAGCTTTCCTGAATGGTAACTGTTTCTCCTCTTCTGATTTCCTGCTATTGAGCCTCCAGCATCCCCGCCGTAACAGAAAATATTCTGTTTCTGTAAAGGTAATATTGATCCAGAGGAGCAGCTGGCCAGAGATTTCTCTGTCTGACCTCTGCATGCCTCATTTATACCCCATTTACTGCCTTTCATTTGTTCTGTTTTTTGTTTTTTTTTAATCATTTTGTGACTTAATTTGTCTCATTTTGTGTCTTTAATCTGTGAATTTTTTGCCATTTGAGTCACCATTTGTCTTATTTTTTTGTTTGTGTGTGTATGTTTTGTGTCTTATTTTTCAAATTTTCATCATTTTTTCCCTCTTGTCTCAGTTTTGACATTTCATGCTCCTTTGTATTATTTATGTCCTAATTATTTCAGTTTCTGTCATTTTTCAGTCTTTTTTTTTAACTGTAGTTTGCTCGTACGGTAATTCTCATTTTTTTTATATTTGTCCGCCCCCCCCCCCCCCCCATCTCTGTGCCCTCCTTTATAGACTTTATGTCCTAATTGTTTTCAATTCTCATTCTGTAGTTTTTGGTTCTGTTCCATTTTACCATTTTTTGCTCTTGATTGTTTAACTGGTAATCTTTCACAGCATTTTCCTGTATTAAATGAGCAGAAAATGTTGGTGTTTTAGGAATGTCCATTTACCTTCTAGCAGGTCAAAATATTTCATTTTAAAATGATTTGGTAAAAGCCCCAGCAGTGTCTCCCAGGTCAAATCGAGCCATTTAAAGCCTTTAATCCTGATCATTATGGATGTTTAGTCCATGAGTGGAGGAAAAAATAATAGAGAATGTTTTTCTTAGAGGAAAGTTAAAATCTCTTCTTGTAGCGTTTCCTTCCTGGAACATTCAGCTTTAAGGTGCTCTGTGGAACTTTTTAACATAAATACTTTAGTTCTAAATGTTGCTGCAAAAACACTGAAACAGAAGAAAACACAAACATCAATAAGTTCACTCTGATGTTCTGTAAACTAATGAAACTCCATCCACCATCAAAGGGGTCCTGCTGATCAGAACCTTCAGCTTTTACTTCCAGTATCGTCTGTTCAGGCCTTAACTTTCAAATCTCATCAGCGCTTTAACATTGTGAATGAATGAATGGCTGAACCTTGTCCAGAAGGCATCCTATTGTCTTTGTTCCAGTGCTCAGTCCTTGAGGTGACCCGTCTAAACACTTTAGTTGGTATCTTGGTGTTCTCTGATCCTCTCTTGGGGACCATTCCAGGTTCATTACTGTTCACTATCATGGATTTGGACCAACAGCAGCACTATGGACCCACGCCATTTTTACTGTGGATTCTATCACGTATAGAAGCTCAGAGCCATCAGAGCTGGTTTACTCATTAATTGAGCTGAGACGTGTTAATGATGTACAGATACTTTATTGCTGAGAGCTGCTCTTATTTCAGGCCTTGACACTGGACTGTTGTTTATCACAGGGTTCTGTCACCACACAAGATTCATAGGTTGAGGTTTTACAATAAACCATAAACCTATAAAAGTGAAACTCAGAATGTTAGTTTACAAGGTTCCTATTGGCTGAATCCTTCTGGAGAGTCTCTGTCTGATCCATGCTGGACTTCCTTTGAATAAACCTATTATGAAGTAAGTCAGTGTCAGTGGATTTTTCTTCTTCACCTGCACATCATGGATGTCTGACAAACTAAATATTATACACAACTTTATAAACAAGCCAAATCCAATCAGATTCAGTCTCTAAAAGCAGCTGCTGATAACATCTGGACATTGTTAATGTTCCACAATCCACCAGAAAAATGATGAGCACTTTGATCTGTTCCAACAAAACATCTGTGAGATGTGGAACAACAACTTTATTACTGATAAATAATCCTTCAGATGATGGAAAACAATGAATTCAAGATCAGGAGCTGTAGTTTAATCAGCAGGAGCCAGTTGATGGTTGGACAGAGTGTCACTTTTCTCACAAACATCAGAGTGAAGTTGTTGATTTTCTTCCCAATAAAAGTGGTTGAGATGATGATGTGATCAGCTTCTTTCATCAACATGTGAATGTGTAGAAATTAAGGCCAGAGTGAGGCTGTGGTCAGAGTGGAGGAGCTTTCTTAGTCCTCAAGCTGTTTCCAGGAAGCTGCTGCAGCTTCATCATGTCTCATATTAACGTCATCTAAAGGTGCAGCAGCTGATCTTTGCTCTTTGTGTCTCAGAGTGACGGCAGCCTGCAGACACAGAGGAGGATTTTCTCTCAGACCTGGTCCACATATAGCAGAGAGCTGCAGGAGAAGCTGAGTGAGTGGAACTTTGGTTTACTTTGATTCAGACATAAAATGATTCAAGCTGAAGGAAATTCTTGTTGAGAAAATAAAAGGACACGACAGTAAGCTGAAGTTCCTCCATTAACTCAGATCCTGCTTGGTAGTCCAGACCTCAGAGCTGATTCATGGTTCAGCCTCCATTTTACTCTGAACAAAAACAGAAACTCAACACTTTTGTTTCTGCTTCCATTTTTCTCAGACTTCTTCTATGAACACGAAAGGTCTGTTTCTCTCCAATATTGTCCACAGATGTGTCTAAATGTATGTTAGTGAGAACTTCTCCTCTGTCCAGATAATCCATCCTTCTCACAGCTGTGGCAGATCCAGATGCTGATCAGACAGCAGGATTATTGCTCAGGTGTGCCTCAGGCTGGCCTCAATAAAGTCAGTTTGTGACTGCTGGAGGAAGCAGTGTGTTGATCAGAAGCTGCAGTTTGTGACTCTGCTGCTCCTTCAGTCAGGTTTGAATTAGACTCAGTCCATTTGTTGGTCTTTACCATGAAAAAGGTTGAATGTTGAAATAATCAGTCGCATGAAATGAGTGGGAATCAGCTGTAAAATGTGCTCTTATTGCAAAAGTCTTCCTGCTGCTTCCTCATAGGTGGAGTCCTGACTGGTTCCAGGAAACAGATCACCTGTCTGAGCGTCCAGGAGTGGACTGGAAACTTTCTTCTTCTTCAGCGCTTTGAATAAAGTGTAAGTTTTCTTTGTTTGCTGCTTTAACTTCAGTAATGTTGCTGTTTGTTTCTGCTCTGTCATGTTTCTACATGTTCACTTCTTATTTCAGCACAAACTTTGGATGACTGCTGTTTAAACATGGATCAATATGATTATTAGCTTATTGATTGACTGCAATCAGTCAATATTTCTATGAAATTATTGATGGACTTGAGTCGGTTTGATGAGCTGCTGATGTTTCTTTGTTGTTTAGTCATTCTGACTTTGGGTTTGTGGGTGAGTCTCTGCAGCTCCATGACTCCATCTGCTGGACTGATAGTAGAAGTGCAGCAGCTGATCTTCTCCAGGAGGATCTGAGTGGATGAATGATGTTTGTTTCCTGTGCAGGTGAAGGTAGAAAGTGTGTGTGAGCTGCTGTGAGTTGAGCATCATGGATGAGTGTGAGGACAGAGAGGAAGGAGTCCCTCTCTCTAAAAGCTCTCTGTGTGGGGAACAGGAGAACCAGAGCAAAGCTCAGAGGTGAGACCACCATCTCTAACTGTCCAGGACTCTGCTGCATGTCAGAGCTCAGCATCACATCACTGCTGCATCATTATTGACAGGAATCCACCTGGACCTGGACCTGGACCTGGACCTGGACCTGGACCTGGACCTGGACCTGGACCTGGACCTGGACCTGCATCCAGCTGTGTGTCCTTAAATAGTGACCAGTCTAAGGATCGCTTCATTGACTTTAAAGATCATGAACCTCCTGCTGCAGAGGGGTAAGCTGTGAAATCAAACTACTGACTGTTGTGTCAAATGTTCTGTCATTGTTCCAAATATGTTCCAATATTAAATCACTCTGAAACTCTGCCACATGATTTTTCCTTCCTGGTGATCTTCCTCTCTATTTAACAGCATCCATCAGAGTCCAGAGTCCTCTGGACCTGGGCCTGCATCCAGCTGTGTGTCCTTCAAGAGTGACCGGTCTAAGGGTCCTCCTATCTATTTCAAAGGAGAACCAGGTCCTGCTGCAGAGAGGTAAGATGTTCAGAACAAGGTTTCAGAGCTGTTAGTTTGATAGCAGATTGGCTCCTCATCAAACAGAACAAATGTTTTGAAGACGTGATGCTAATAACGTGAACATCATCCACAGAGACATTAAAAACAGAACCAGGTGGATCCCAGCAAAAACACTGAGTTCACGAAAATATCAAGAAATAGTTTTACTGGACAAAACTCCAGTTCTGTGATCATAGAAGCCTTGTTAGCCTGTATGTTAGCCTACATGTTAGCATGTATGTTAACCTGCATGTTAGCCTACAGGGTGAATTTTACATTGTTGATGGAGACAACTGATGCTGGATGAGGATGGAGAGGACAGAAAAATGGTTCTTGTTGTCCTCTCTGAGTTTAATCAGTCAGCATCCAGACCTACAGAGCAGTTTTCCAGGTTCTCTCAGAAGTTCCAACACTGTAGAAGGAACTTTGAACTCCTATAAACAGTTCTGAAAGCGGTTCTACAGGGACGGTTCCTGTGGTCGGACCAAAGATTGATGATGAGCCAAAATGAAGAGAAAGTTCCTGCAGTGGAAAACAGACTAATGTTGGAATCTCTAATGAACATCATGGACCTTCAGCTGGTGTTTGTCTCTGTGTGATAAAGTGAGAGTTAACTGTTGGTGTTGATCCACAGAGTGGAGCAGCAGAACTCAGAGGTTCCCAGAGCTCAGTCTGTCCAGCAGCATCACCTGGACTCCATATTCATGGTGAGTTCATGGACAACAAGTTGTTCTGTGTTCAGACGTCTCCATGCTGCTCTTTGTAGACCAGTGGACTGTCAGTGTGTCCAACATGGATCTGATGTTTGGCTCCATGATTTGACTCTGATGGACTCATTGACACATTTCTCTGTTCCAGCTGCTGGAGGACAACATGGTGACTTTTGTGAAGAAGGAGCTGAAGAAGATGCAGAAGCTTGTGAGTCCAGTTTCTCCAGAACGCTCCGAGAGTCAGAGGGAGGATGAGGAGGATTGGAGGGTGATGATGAAGATGAGAGGAGCAGCAGAGAGATGTTTCAGCAAATCACAGTGTTGTTCCTGAGGAGGATGAAGCAGGAGAAGCTGGCTGACTGTCTGCAGAGCAGTAAGAGGATTTGTGTAAAGACTGAAGCTGCTGATCAACAGAACATTTACTAAAGTCTCAGAATATCTTCACACGATCAGTCTTTAGGGGACAAACTGTCACTTTCACTTTATTGCTACTTTGGTGCTTTAATATCCAGGTTACTTCTACTTCACTCTTTCTTTCTTGTCTTTTCATTCAGAACTTCCTGCAGTTTGTGGACGTGAACTTAAATGTGCTCTGAAGAAGAAGTTCCAGAGAGTGTTTGAGGGCATCGCTAAAGCAGGACAGCCGGCTCCTGAATGAGATCTACACAGAGCTGTACATCACAGAGGGAGGGACTGCAGAGGTCAATGATGAACATGAGGTCAGACAGATTGAAGCAGCATCCAGGAAAGCAGACAGAGCAGAAAGAAGCATCAGAGCAGAAGACATCCTTAAAGGCTCACCTGGAAGAGATGGACCAATCAGAACAGTGATGACAAAGGGAGTGGCTGGCATCGGGAAAACAGTGTTAACACAGAAGTTGACTCTGGACTGGGCTGAAGACAAAAGCAACCAGGACATCCACTTCATGTTTCCATTGACTTTCAGAGAGCTGAATGTGGTGAAAGAGAGAAAGTTCAGCTTGGTGGAACTTGTTCATCACTTCTTCAGTGAAACCAAAGCAGCAGGAATGCAGCTTCGAAGACGTCCAGGTTGTGTTGATCTTTGACGGTCTGGATGAGTGTCGCCTTCATTGGACTTCTACAACAATGAGGTCCTGACTGATGTTAGAGAGTCCACCTCAGTGGATGTGCTGCTGACAAACCTGATCAGGGGGAATCTGCTTCCCTCTGCTCGCCTCTGGATAACCACACGACCTGCAGCAGCCAATCAGATCCCTCCTGACTGTGTGGACATGGTGACGGAGGTCAGAGGGTTCACCGACCCACAGAAGGAGGATACTTCAGGAAGAGATTCAGAGATAAGAGGAAGGCCAGCAGCATCATCTCCCACATGAAGACATCACGAAGCCTCCACATCATGTGTCACATCCCAGTGTTCTGCTGGATCACTGCTACAGTTCTGGAGGAGCTGCTGAGAGCAGAGAGGGAGGAGATCTGCCCAGAACCCTGACTGAGATGTTCATCCACCACCTGGTGGTTCAGGCCAAAGTCAAGAAGGTCAAGTATGATGGAGGAGCTGAGACAGATCCACACTGGAGTCCAGACAGCAGGAGGATGATTGAGTCTCTGGGAAAACTGGCTTTTCATCACAGAGAGGAAACCTGATCTTCTATGAGTCCGACCTGACAGAGTGTGGCATCGATGTGGAAGCAGCCTCAGTGTACTCAGGAGTGTTCACACAGATCTTAAAGAGAGAGAGGACTGTACCAGGACAAGTCTATTCAGGAGTCTGGCCTTATCTCAGACATCATCAACTCTATCAACCTGCTAACAACAACAAACAACATCCACAGTTTTCTACCAGAGAGCTGTGGACGAGCCTTAGAGAGTCCAAATGGACACCTGGACTTGTTCTTGCGCTTCCTCCTGGTCTGTCACCAATCAGAATCTCTTTCGAGGCCTGCTAACACAGACAGGAAGTAGCTCACAGACCAATCAGAAAACAGTAGAGTACATCAAGGAGAAGATCAGTAAGAATGTGTCTGCAGCATTCTGTTCCACTGTCTGAATGAATGATGTTTCTCTAGTGGAGGAGATCCAACAGTCCCTGAGATCAGGACATCTGTCCACAGATGAACTGTCTCCTGCTCAGTGGTCAGCTCTGGGCTTCATCTTACTGTCATCAGAAGAACATCTGACGTGTTTGACTTGAAGAAATACTCTGCTTCAGAGGAGGTTCTTCTGAGGCTGCTGCCAGTGGTCAAAGCCTCCAAGAATGTTGTGTAAGTAGTTGGAGACTGAAGATCATTTTTCATTTTGCTGCTGTTTCATCAGTATAATGTGCTTTTTGTCTCTTCAGACTTAATAACTGTAATCTGTCAGAGAGAAGCTGTCCTCAGTCCTCAGCTCCCAGTCCTCCATTGTGACAGAGCTGGACCTGAGTAACAACAACCTGCAGGATTCAGGAGTGGAGAGTCTTTCTGCTGGACTGGAGAGTCCACACTGTAAACTGGAAGCTCTCAGGTCAGGACTCACACTTTGAAACTGATGTGATTTCTATCAGTGGATAAACAGCTAACCTGAGTACAATCATTTCTGCTGATGATTCATCAAATGATCTTTTACTGAACTTGTGCACGACTTTGTCAGGGTTTATTTTTGACATGATTAAATCCCACTAATTTTCAATTCAATTCAGCTTTATTCCAGACACTAGGTCCAAATACACACACCATAAAAACAAGGACACAACAAGACACAGAAAAGATACAATCAAAAACAGTTAAAACGTCCCTTTAAAGAGACACTGTACCAGTGCTTTCACATCCCAGACTGATAGCGAATGGCACTACAGCCAATATTCACCAGTGACACAATCACTTCATTATTTGAGATATTCAGTCTACAAATAAAACTGAACATCATCTTACACAGTGTGGCTTGCAGAATGTTAATTCCGGCTGAGACAAACATCTCACTCGCACTTGCCCATCTTGGTCTCCTAAGAAGAACACGCAAGGCGTCATTGTAGGCCACCTGCAGTCTTTGTAATGTTCCTTTCTTGTACTTAGTCCAAAGGTGAGCAGTGTACAAAGGTGTGATATATGATTTAAACAACGTTATCTTCACTTTGTCAGTGCAAGAACCAAATTTTCGTGCCAGTGTATTTGCTTGAGCGTACAGTGTTCTACATTGTCTATTTATGTCATCATCATCAGAAAAATCCTCTGTGACGATGTGACCAAGATATTTTATTTTGTTTGTTACTTTCAGCACATTATTTGACAAATAAAAATTTGGAAAATTGACACTTTTATCCTCTCTTGTTCTACATATCATAACCATACTTTTTGTGCATTATACTGGATATCATGCTCAATACCATAATATGAACAAACCTTAAGTAACTGTTGCAGCCCAGCAGTGCTTGGACTGAACACGACAAGATCATCTGCATACATTAGATGATTTATTAGAACACTGCTAGCCATACAACCAGTGTTACAGGCCTTAAGTCGTGTTGAGAGGTCATCTAAATACAAGTTGAACAAAATAGGGGATAAGATTCCTCCCTGTCTCACCCCATTGCTCACCTTAAATGGGGAAGACACTCTATTTCCCCACTTTACATAGATTGCTTGCTGAGCATACCAATAAACCAGTAACCAGACAATATACTTAGGGACACCCTTCTGTATCAATTTCATAAATAATTTCCGATGATTCACTCTATCAAAAGCTTTGGAAGCATCTAAAAAACAGACAAAAACAGAGGAGTTCTGATTCTTATATTTGGCTACAATTTCTTTGAGAGCATAAATACACATACAGTGCCTTGTGAAAGTATTCGGCCCCCTTGAACTTTTCAACCTTTCGCCACATTTCAGGCTTCAAACATAAAGATATAAAATTTTAATTTTTTGTCAAGAATCAACAACAATTGGGACACAATCGTGAAGTGGAATGAAATTTATTGGATATTTTATACTTTTTTAACAAATAAAAAACTGAAAAGTGGGGTGTGCAATATTATTCGGCCCCTTTACTTTCAGTGCAGCAAACTCACTCCAGAAGTTCAGTGAGGATCTCTGAATGATCCAATGTTGTCCTAAATGACTGATGATGATAAATAGAATCCACCTGTGTGTAATCAAGTCTCCGTATAAATGCACCTGCTCTGTGATAGTCTCAGGGTTCTGTTTAAAGTGCAGAGAGCATCATGAAGACCAAGGAACACACCAGGCAGGTCCCAGATACTGTTGTGGAGAAGTTTAAAGCCGCATTTGGATACAAAAAGATTTCCCAAGCTTTAAACATCTCAAGGAGCACTGTGCAAGCAATCATATTGAAATGGAAGGAGTATCAGACCACTGCAAATCTACCAAGACCCAGCCGTCCCTCTAAACTTTCACGTCCAATAAGGAGAAGACTGATCAGAGATGCAGCCAAGAGGCCCATGATCACTCTGGATGAACTGCAGAGATCTACAGCTGAGTGGGAGAGTCTGTCCATAGGACAACAATCAGTCATACACTGCACAAATCTGGCCTTTATGGAAGAGTGGCAAGAAGAAAGCCATTTCTCAAAGATATCCATAAAAAGTCTGGTTTGAAGTTTGCCACAAGCCACCTGGGAGACACACCAAACATGTGGAAGAAGGTGCTCTGGTCAGATGAAACCAAAATCCAACTTTTTGGCCACAATGCAAAACATATGTTTGGCGTAAAAGCAACACAGCTCATCACCCTGAACACACCATCCCCACTGTCAAACATGGTGGTGGCAGCCTCATGGTTTGGGCCTGCTTTTCTTCAGCAGGGACAGGGAAGATGGTTAAAATTGATGGGAAGATGAATGGAGCCAAATACAGGAGCATTCTGGAAGAAAACCTGTTGGAGTCTGCAAAAGACCTGAGACTGGGACGGAGATTTATCTTCCAACAGGACAATGATCCAAAACATAAAGCCAAATCTACAATGGAATGGTTCACAAATAAACGTATCCAGGTGTTAGAATGGCCAAGTCAAAGTCCAGACCTGAATCCAATCGAGAATCTGTGGTCAGAGCTGAAGACTGCTGTTCACAAACGCTCTCCATCCAACCTCACTGAGCTCCAGCTGTTTTGCAAGGAAGAATGGGCAAGAATTTCAGTCTCTGGATGTGCAAAACTGATAGAGACATACCCCAAGCGACTTGCAGCTGTAATTGCAGCAAAGGGTGGCGCTACAAAGTATTAATGCAAGGGGGCCGAATAATATTGCACGCCCCACTTTTCAGTTTTTATTTGTTAAAAAAGTTTAAAATATCCAATAAATTTCGTTCCACTTCATGATTGTGTCCCACTTGTTGTTGATTCTTGACAAAAAATTACAATTTTATATCTTTATGTTTGAAGCCTGAAATGTGGCGAAAGGTTGAAAAGTTCAAGGGGGCCGAATACTTTCACAAGGCACTGTATCTGTGCCAAGCTTTGCTTTAAAACCAAACTGGCTATCTGAAGAGGAAATCGTTTGAGAAATCTTGTCTAACAAGATATTTTCAACAATTTTAGACACAATACTGGCCAAGGCTATTGGTCTGTAATTATCAGAACTACTGATCTTTCCAGCTCTATTTTTAATTATAGGAACCATCAGGACCGATAACATTGAGTCAGGCAGCATCCCATGAACCAAACAAGCTGTGAGGCACATTGAGAGCAGGGGAGCCAATTTTTCATCTGCAAACTTTAGGTGCTCAGCTGAAACACCATCTACACCTGTGGCTTTATTTTCTGATAGTTTAGAAATAGCTTTCACCACATCATGACACCGGATTACATCAAAGCTATCAACATTATGGACCATAAAAGAGTCACTCCGCACACAATTAAATAAACCACTATAGTATTGCTTCCACAGTTCCAGAATATTGTTGGAGCCAGAAACACCATCTACAACACATGGCAAAGATACTTTGGTTTTCAAAGTCCTAACTTCTTTCCAAAATTCGAACAGATTGTTAGACTGTAATTTTCTGGCCACAGAGTCTGCTTTCACTGCCTCCTCATTTTTTTTAATGTAACGAATAGCATACTTATTTTGGGCATTAGTGACCCTTTTGTTCTCAAAAACTGGCCCATACCTTGGTTTACCTGCCAGCCTCCAATCTCTGAATGCCTCACGTGCCTTTACATAAAATTCAGCAACATAAGAATTCCAACCAGGTTTTATTTTCTTCATACACTTTGTTCTAACTGCAGATTGGCTTGAGTCAAGCAGAGCTTTGATTAGGTCTTCATACATAGAACAAATATCAGAAAGATGTTTTGGGTTCAGGCACATACAATCGCTACGCATAATTGCTTCTTTAGGCAACCAAATTTTCCCTAGGAAATTCTCAGTGTTCACACAATAGGATACAATTTCTTCTTGGGAGAGGGAGCTCCAGTCTATTTGGGAAATTCTATCATCTTCATAACTTTCGATCACAGGTAAAATCTGGAAATTTATTACCATCCCGAAAGGAATATGATCAGTTGTTGATAAATCATAGAAGATATTCATATCTGTTAATGAGGAGTGTGCGTCACTGTAGCCACACAGTGATCCAACCAGGAGGTTGTATGCCAAGCTCACTAACATATGTAAAACTATCAGAAGGCAATAAGACTTTAGAAGACAGGATTAATCTATTATCCTCACAAAACTGGTTCAAATGATTAGCAAAAAGTGAGTTACTATCTGTGATGTCTGAATTCATGTCACCTATAATCAATACATTCAAATGCCTATTACTTTGTATAAAAGAATTCATAAAAGCAAGTCTATTAAGGTATTCCGTTTCATTAGGTGCACACTCGTAGGGGGTGTAAACATTCAGAATAACACACTCCTTGCCACTGTATTTTAAATGAATGGCTATACACCAGTCCACTTCAAGCCTTAGTACATTAACACAAGATGAAAGTCTTTTGTCCCAGAGAATAGCCACTCCTCCAGATATGCGCCCACGCTTAATTCCGTCTGCTAGATCCACACTGGACTCCCCTACTCCATAAAAGTTACTATGCAGAGCGTTTAACCCCTCCAGGTCTTGCTTTGACAAAAAAGTCTCTTGTAAGCAAAGCACATCGCACTGCTCCAAGAGGTGGTCAACAACTATCCGCTGAGCTCTGTCCCCTGCACTCTGTCCCAAGCGCAGACCACGACAGTTATAAGATAAAACATGTATTCCCATTGTTCGTTTTAGTCAGCCTTCGTGCCATGGGCTGATGGGGCCCCACTCATCTGCCCAGCTAAAGCAGCACCGTTTGATCCAGCAACAACTCTGTTGCGCGGCTCGAAAAAGCGCCGCACATAAGCGCCCACAGGCCAGATCTCAGGCTTATACATCTCCGCCATGTCATTGCACTCAGCAGTCACTTTAAACGACGAGAATCTATTGTTAGCTGTCACAATTTTTTGGCATTCAACCTCACGATCAAGCTGTTCCTTGAGATAGTCAGATAATGTCCTCACATCTAAATCAGGGGAGAATCTAGAAGCAAAGACACTCACCAGTTTAGTAGTTACTGTCTTAATGCGGTGGCTTGCAGCTCCTGTGCCCACAATAGCCACAGTTTTCCCAGGTTTCCTCAGACCAGGTGTAGTGTTGGGGCGAGCTCCTGTCTTGGCAGGCAGTGGCTTTCCTTTTTTGAGGACAGTTGACCATTTGGGAGATCCAAGCAAAGGTGCATTTTCCACAGCATTCACCTCACCCATGCCACTGCTGGCCGACGCGCACGCTCCGCTGTCACCACTTCCCTCCTCGTGACAGCTAGCACCTCCACCCGCAGCCTCAGACAATGACCTGGCCTCAGTCTCAGTATCCCGAGTCTTGTCGCTGGTAGATACCGACTCCTGATTACCGTCTTGTGGCACATCAGTCATTCACGCCTCGCTCCCCACCGAACACACCGTACTGCACCACAAGTCACCTTTCTGGGTTTCTTCCGTAGTGCGTTCGAGGCTACACACCCGCTGGTTCACATCTGCAGTGATCAGGCGGAGATCCGCGCACACGTCCCCCTGAAGTTGAAGCGCACTCTTCATGGCCCGTACTTCAGTGTATAGCTGCTCCATTTTCTTTATTAAGCCACACACATCCATATTGGAGAATGCAACAGGGGACAAATCCTCCAAATAATGTGAAACAAAACGTGGGACATCTTCCCCGCATTCATTGAGAACTTGCAGACAGCTTTTTATGTTGTTTATGTCCTTTTGCGCTCCTTTGTGCGCTATATTGCGTTGCATAGTCTCACACAGTTCAAACAATACCTTCTTGGAGGCCTCTACTGTCTTAGAGTCGAACGTGTTTACTGCCAATAAAACAATTTCATCCTGAGTTAAGGTTCTCAATTTAACAGCAAGGAAGTTTAAAAGCTCATCTTCCACGATTGTTTTACCATCCACAGTCTTATAGATTTCAGGTTTTAATCTTGATCGGCCCAAAGCAGGAGCAGCTGAAGCGTGTGCTGCTGCTGCTGCTGCTGCTGCGTCCGCCATGATAGAGACATTTAATCATTGCTGAGATTGTTGATTTGCTTGAGACGCATGAAATGTGCAGCAAAGTATACCTGAAAGACAAAGAAGAAAAGAAGGAGTGAGAAACATCCAGCCAAGTGTTGTCCATCAGGTTTGTGTTGTTTTGTGTGTGCAGGCTGTCAGGCTGTCTGGTCACAGAGGAAGGCTGTGCTTCTCTGGCCTCAGCTCTGAGCTTGAAGACCTCAAATCTGAGAGAGCTGGACCTGAGCTACAACCATCCAGGAGACTCAGCAGAGAAGATGCTGAGAGCTAAAGTGGAGGATCCACACTGTAGACTGGACACTCTCAGGTACAGACTGACAGACACTCTCAGGAAACTATCAACGTAGATCACAACAAAGAAAGGAAGCAGAAGAACACTGATAGCTCAGCTAAACACCATGACTGAAGGGAAGGGGAATCAGTTAGCCCAGCTTCACTCAACGACAGGAAGCAGGGTAACTGCTAGCCTAGTTCCATGAACAGAGGATGCATAAATGAGTAAAGCTGAATAATGAGTGTAAACTGAGCTGGAACGTGACGAGCACAGGACAGGACTTTAGAGATGCTGCATTCAAGTGTCTGTGTCTCCATGTTGGACTGGTCCTTTATCAGTGGAACAGTGTGACAGCCATGTAACGTCCATGTGTGCTGCTGAAAGAGTCCCTGCTGCTCTGACCGTCCTCCTCTTTTCAGGGTGACGCCTGCTGGAGTCCGATGGTTGACACCAGGTCTGAGGAAGTGTAAGTGTGTTTAATGGATTGATGGAAACAAAGCAGCACATTCAAGCATCTTCAAAGTGTCACATCTGTGAGGTCATCATCAAAGCTTTAATACTGATCACATGATCCATCAATAACTGCAGCTGTGTTGTGTTTGTTCTCTCCATCAGATTCCTGTCAACTCACAGTCGACACAAACACAGTAAACAGAAAACTCAAACTGTCTGACAACAACAGGAAGGTGACACGTGTGGAGGAGGATCAGTCGTATCCTGATCATCCAGACAGGTTTGACTACTGGGAACAGCTGCTGTGTGAAACTGGTCTGACTGGTCGCTGTTACTTGGAGGTGGAGTGGAGAGGAAAGGTTGAAATATCAGTGAGTTACAGAGGAATCAGAAGGAAAGGAAACAGTGATGACTCTGAGTTTGGACTTAATGATCAGTCCTGGAGTCTGATCTGCTCTGATCGTTGTTATTCTGTCATTCACAATAACAGTCAAACATCCATCAGGTCCTCCTCAGTCTCTGACAGAGTTTCAGTTTATGTGGATGTTCCTGCTGGAACTCTGTCCTTCTACAGAGTCTCCTCTGACTCTCTGATCCTCCTCCACACCTTCAACACCACATTCACTCAACCTCTCTATCCTGGATTTGGGTTCTTCTTGTTCTGGTCTGATTCTTCAGTGATTCTGTGCTGAGTTGAGTCTCCAGAGTCTCCTCCTGGTAGAGAAACAGTGTTGAACAGATAGTTGAGTCTCTCCATGACTCTGTCCCTCACAAACATGTTTTCACATTCATGGATTAAATGTGTTTCTTTGTCAAATCCTTCTAAATGATTCCTTGTAAACTTGTTCCTCTTCAAAGATGGAAGTTGTGATTATTCCAGGAGCCAAATGTGGTGTTTGCGTCTTTTTCCAGTCAAATGTTGAGAGTGAAAATCAGGATGTGGTGTTCCTCTGATGCTCACTTGAACTAAAAGCATTTGAGCTGCACAAAGTGTGAAATGAGAGAGGAAGCAGTGAATCTCCAAACTGCTGACAGACTTTCACACATTATTGTCCAGTGAAAATCAGCTTTTTGTGCAGCCACACTTGATCCTGATGTGAGTCTTTAAGTCCTGTTCTAGTGATGACATGAGAACTTCCTTCATCTGTATCACTCTTTCCAAAGTATTCTGTGCTCTTCTGTCATTTATGTCTTATTGATGGATCCATTTTTCTTTTTTACAATAAATAAGTGCTTCAATCCGTTATTTTTTTTTATAAGATTCTGAATTTCTGGTTTCATCAACAAATTCTACCAGATTTTATTTTTCCATCAAAGCTCCCATAACCCTAGCTATCTCTGGATCAAAATGTTTTCAGCATCGATATGATTCCAGTAGAATTTAAACCCACCAGGACTATCCAGATTACATTGAACTCTGTAAATTCAACATTTTTTAGCCTGTTTCATTCTATAAATGTTTTGTTTGGCCGTTAAAGGAGGTTTTCCTCACATTGTGGTGTATTTGAACCCTTCCATGGTCTAAATTCTTTGAACAGATCTTGTGCTGTAATCAATGTCTAACTTAGTTTTTATTTTCATTGCAGTGGTTGATTTTTCCTGAACAAGATCAATGATTTTAATACATCTTTCTCCAGTTTTATTTGCTCTGCCTGTGGCTTTTAAACTATTCTAACTTTCTTTTTTATTCAATAAATGACTAATAACACACTTTGATCTTCATGTTTGTTTGCTTATTTGTTGATAAGTGGAATTTAATTTTCCATGTTGAATAATCAACGTTTGTCCTCTTCCACGGTGGAAATGAAAACAGAAAAAAGATCTTTAGTAAAGCAGTAAAACTGACGCTTTTATTTTTTTATCTTTTTGTCTCCATTTTTAATTATATTTAATTAAATTTAGCCCTAAAAGCAAATATAAAGAACTCCAAAGACTAGAACAAAAACTACATATTTTTAGTCGTTAAAAGACTCAAAAACAAAACTTGTAAATAAATGATATTCTATGTTTTAATTTCTATCTGTTCTTATGATCACAGTCAGTGACTGAGTAAAACATGAACAATCTAAAGTTGTGAACTTGAACTTCTTTCAAACTGATTTTTCTCTGAACAATCCAAATAAAGTATGAGGTCAAAGTGTGACGGTTAGATCAACATAAACTACTAATATCCCGTTGAAGCGCTATAGAAGTGTCAGAGCAGCAGATTGTAAAGTCTGGTCCAGATAAGGAGCTCTACAGTGAGGCTGACCGTCCATCATAGCTGTCTAACCTGGACCTCACATCTCTGAAAACGTTGGAGCTCATTTTTAATCAGCTTCATCTGGATAAACTGACCACAGATTGGACGTTTTTACAACCACTTTCTCACCTCAAATCATCTGAAAACTACATTTAGTGTCACAATAACAGCAGTATTCCCAAAATACTTGAGTTTCCTCTGAAAGTTTCCTCCTCGGTCTTTGCTGCTGGTCTAAATGCATTCTGGGATATTTGGCTCCCCAAGTTTTTTGTTGTTTTATCTTTTATTAAGCATAATTTAACAACAAATAGGCACCAACTGTGTCCTACAATTCCACTGGTCCAAGCAGAAGAGAAGCAGAAAAGAAAGAAACATAGAATTATCAAATCAGACAGCTTCAAATAAATGAACTTCTCAGGGGTTAATCAGTTTATAACATGAGAATCTGAGACAGTCTGAAGGAACTTCTATTTGACAGTTTGATTAAGGAGGAAAAGAAAAGTTTAAAACTCAGAGCAGCCTTAAAACATCTACATCTGTGTGTCTAAAACTCACCAGTTCTCATTCTATGATTCCACATAAATTCCAGATGTTTGTTGTGCGTAAAGAGAGCAAACTTGATAGAATTGTATTCAAAGACAGGTTGAACGTTGTTTGTTAGCAACCATTCATGATTGTGTCCCTAAAGCTCCTCACAATAGTTCAGGAGGAGAACAGATGTTCTGGAGTTTCACATCTTCTCCATCAATGTGCATGTGTTCTTCTCCACATGAAATCTCCTTCTGGAACATTCTCTACATGGAGAAACATCAGAAAGAGTTTAGAAATGAACTTCTTTCATTTCAGCTCAGAAAGGAAAAGACAAATATCTGCTTGTGACTTTGATAGAGTCAGTCTGTGGAAATGTTGGAGATCCAACTTTTCTTTGAGCAGGAAGAGGAAAACATTCTTTAGTTCCTGATCATCTCACAATGTTGTTCTAACATTTAACGTGTCAAAATGTTGATCTGTCAATAAACAGCGTGTTAGAATGAGGAGTTCAGATGAATTCTGGAACATTCCTTTGATCACTGGAACAGCTTTGATTAGCAGAGAATGTTGTTTCTAGCAGCAATCTGAAGTCAGTTTAGTTTGAAAATCACGAGAACATCTTCATCCATTCAATGTGTTCCTTTCTCCATCCAATCCTTCACAAAGACACATTTCCTCCTGTACAAATCCTCCTGTTCTTCCACATTGTAGCTTTGTGTGGACTGAAGTTCTGCTTTAAAGCATTTTCCAGTAGAAGAACAGCTGCATGTGGAAATGTGATCATTTAAAGGATGGAAATCACATGTTAAAGAGAATGAGACAAAGATGAGGCGCTAAGGTAAAGCACAGATAATGTTCCTGTTTTCTAAAGTCATTTCATGGAACCATTCATTGTTTGTAAATCAGTGACATTCAAAGCCCCTCCTCTACTCATTTTACCACATCACCTTTTAGCATCAAATCACATCACAGTCAATCTGCTGGATTTTCTTCATCCATCCATGTGAAACACATCAAGAATCTGCTGGATAAATTCATCCTGAAATCCTTCCATTTCTGTCCTCAATATTCTACCAAATATGAAAGATTCCTTTGGAAGCAGAACTTCAAGGATTTTAGATTTGATTTCCAACAATCAGAATGTTAGAAGTTTCCCTGTTCATCATATTTTACTGATAGTTTCTCCAAATGTTTCAGTTCATTTTTACTGGAATATTCTGAAGTAAAGTTTGTGTTTTCTGGTGAATGGATCAGATCTCACATTTAGTTTCAATCAAACCCTGAGGCTTCTGGAAAATACACACAGCTTTAAAATAATGTTGGATCATCTGCTGACTGTGTCGTTATTAAATGCTTTTAGAGTTTCAGTATTTTAACCCTCGTGTCGTTTTAAAGTTTGAAAATGTGGAAAATAATAAATATTTTCACAGGGAAACTTCTGATGTCCACATTTGAACATTTTTGGGACATTTTTGAACATTTTTTGGTGGAAAAAGAAGAAATGTTTCTAAAGAACATTTTCTTTTAAAACATGTCTAACGTTTCCTTTTTTCCACCAAAAAATGTTCAAAATTTCCCAAAAATGTTAAAATGTGGACATCAGAAGTTTCACTGTGAAAATATTTTTTTTCTCCACATTTTAAACTTTAAAACGGGTCAATCTGAGCCTCAGGACGACACGAGGGTGAACTGAAGATCAGATTTTTCTCTCCATACTACAGTCCTGCTCATCTTCTCAGAAACCAGCGTTGAATTTCCAGTATTTCTGTCTAAATGTTCTTCCTGTTTCAGGCATTAATGGAACAGTAATTCCACAGGGATCAGTAGTAGGAGCTGCTCACATTTCAGTCTGACAGACACATTTGAACATTTCTAGAGTTGTCAGCCACAGATCTGTTCTTGATTTACAGCTTCCATGAGGTCTGATCCATGAAAACTGTCTGAAATGAGGATCATTATGTCTCCATTTGTGCCAAATGTTTTGATGTTTTGATTGTATTTGTGCTCCACATGTTTGGTAGGGAGTCTATCCAACCATTGGTCAGGAACACAATTCACTAAAATATGATCAGTTGGTTATTTTTTTTGAAATTCTCTTATAATATCAAAATGTTGTTCTCAGATTCTCCATTCCATCCATAAACGTTTAGGGGGATCCATGTAGTCCCTTAATATTCAAACTGCAGTAATCCAGTGTCCTTCCATGTCTCCTTTAGATTCCATGACGTTTCCTGGACACTTATTCATGCTTATGGCTGTTCCCACACATCTGATAGTTCCTTGGAGAAACTAAATTGTGTCTCCTCATTGTTTGCTTCAAAATATGAAATCCTCTTCAGTGACATGAATCTCTTGTAAAAAAAGAAAACACCTTGTGCCTGTTGTCCTTTGTAAAATAAAAATCCATCCTTTCTCTTAGTACTGTCTTTAAGTCCCCTGGTATTTAAGGAAATAAAGACAACTTTGAAAATCAAGCCAGAAGTCTCTCTGATCCAACTAACAAGTCAGGACTCTCTGGGATTCAATCTTGGAAAAGTCATGTTGATGATCCACCACTAGATGGCAGCAGAGACTCATACACAAACCTCTGTCCCTGTAACTCAATAATCAATAATACTGAAATGTTACGAACCAATCAACAAATCATGTTTTGATCATTTTATACATATTTGTGGTAGTTTTATCTCATATTTTGGTCATTTTATACATATTTGTGGTAGTTTTATCTCATATTTTGGTCATTTTATACATATTTGTGGTAGTTTTACCTCATATTTTGCTCATTTTAAACATATTTATGGTAGTTTTATCTCATATTTTCGTCATTTTATTCATATTCGTGGTCGTATCTTTACCAGTGTCTCCAGAGCCACATGCAGTAAAAAAGAAGTGATGAAATGAGCTTTCTGTTCTCTCAAACATCCAGTAAAACTCGTCTTTGTTTCTCTGTTCTGTTCTTCTTTTAGTCAAAGCCAGTCAGGATTGTGGTAGATTTGTTCTTCTTTTCAAACGTCTTTCGGAGCAGTGATGAGGACCAAATGCATCCATATCAGAGGGAAAAGTTCACATGTGTCTTATTGTGAGTGGTCTGTGGTGTTTACAGTTTCTTTGTGTTTCTTTGTGTCAGAGTTTCCAGGAGACGTTCCGTAGAAGAACCCAGTCAGTGATCAGAACGGCTGATATGTGTTCGTCTCTGTTTGTGCTCCCATCCCTCAGGAAAAGCTCAAAGGGTACCTTGATATTTTATTGTCGTTTTACAGAATAGATCCTGTCAATAATGAATATTTAACTGTCACTTTTTAACCAGTTTACTGTTCCTTCATAGATTTTCACTGTTTTGATCAATTACAGTAAAATCAAAGGAAAAAGTTCTAATTTAAACATTAACTGTAAAAAAAAAAAAACAAATTTTAAAACAGGTCAAAACTTTAAAATACATTCAGGACAAAAATCAGTATTTTTATGAAAGGTAATTAGATTTTTACCACATTAATATCACATGGTATGAATGAACTAAAGTAATATTCATCCATGAGGACCAGCTGGACCAGAGATAGTCTCTGATTTCCCTTTCTCTGTCTAAGCTCTGGGCTGCACAGTGGACTAAGTGGTTAGCACTTCTGCCTTACAGTAAGAAGATCCCTGGTTCAAATCCCAGCATGTTCTCCCTGGGCAGGTGTGGGTTTTCTCTGAGCACTCCGGCTTCCTCCCACAGTCCAAAAATATACTGAGGTTAATTGGTTACTCTAAATTTTCTGTGAGTGTGATTGTGTGTCTGTATATGTCGCCCTGTGACAGACTGGTGACCTGTTCCAGGGTGTCCCCTGCCTTTGCTTGAGTCAGCTGGGATAGACTCCAGCACCCCACCCCCACCCCTGCAGTCCTACTGAGGATAAAAATGGATGGAAGGAAGGATGGATGTCTGACCTCTGAACACCTTCATTTCTTTCACCATTTGCTGTCTTAATTTGTCTCTTTTTTTACCGTTCTATGTCTTCTTTGTGTCGTTATGTCCTAACTTTCAATTTCTGACATTTTCAGTCTTTTTTTTTCTGTAATTTTGGCCTCATTTTGTCTCATTTTTACCATTTTGTGTCATAATTTGCCTCATTTTTCTCATTGTGTCTTAATTTGTCCAATTTTTAATCATTTTGTGTCTTAATTTTTCTCTCTTTTTTTTTAATCATTCTATGTTTCCTTTCGCCCCGTCCATGGTACCAGGCTCCATATGGGGCAGTCCTCTCCCCCTCCCTTCCTGACATTAATCAGGTGCAGCTGGGGCAGGAGGCAGCAGGTGTTCTGCGTCTGCAATCAGCTGATCTGGAGCCAGCAGGTGGGAGTGGTTCAGCCAATCACTCCTCAGAGCAGAAAAGCAGACCTCAGTCTTCACTCTGCTGGCCTGAGAACAAAGCAACAGTTAGTTCTGCTCCTGGTTCAGTTCAGCTCCTGGTGTTTTTACATTCAGTAGTGATGGAGGTGAACGTCAAGAAGCTCTGAGGCTTTTGGTAAGATTCAAAGCTTCAAATATTTGAGACAGACAGAAAGGCAACAAATGAGTGACTGAAACAGCTGATATTCCAGCAGTACTCCATATACAAACCTCTGGATCTCCACTACAGCTGGTGTGGTGCTGGGACTCTACATTCTGTCCAGCAAAGCCCACAAGTTGTAGTTTTCTTCACTGGTAGATGATGATGAATTCTCCAGCGGAACATCTTCTGTTGACTCTTCAATAAGGCCTTTCAACAGCAGCCTGAGCACTGCTTGGATTTCTAAAGCCAACCTCTTTGAACCGTGGATCCAGGATGGTGCCACAGACAAGGAGTTCAGCTTTTCCAGGCCTCTGAATTCTTCATTCATGTTATGTCTCCAGGGTTAAACTGGTCTTTATTTAGTGGACACTGGAAGTGCTGTAGGTGCTCTTTTATTTGGGGGATTATTAAAGCTGGATTGTTTTGATCATTTCATTTGTTCTATCCATTTATTGAATCCACTTCATCTGAACTGAGCAACCAGGTGAAACTCTGGACTGGATGAAAGCTTGTACCAAGAACTCTGTGTAGAGGAAGTGAAGGGCAGAAACCCCACAGTCTCATTACAAGGGCTAGCTGTCTTTTCAAACTGTGCTCCATCCTGGTCTCTGTTTGCACTTCCCACACAGGATTTGCTAGATGGAGTTCTCTAGTTAGTTTGGTTTGACTTGACTGACATAACTAAGTGCTCTGTTGGATTCCCTTCCCTACCTGTTCTCCTAACTCACTTGACAACTTATCAGGCTCAAGTCTGCGTTTTTCTGGTGGACATTTAATGTATCTGAAGTTCAGAATATTTCTGTGAACAATATCTGCCATCACAGCATTAAAGCAGGAGTTAAAATGAACTTTGAGTTACTTGTAAAGCGCTTTATAAATAAAGTTTATTATTATCACTGGACTGGACTGATTTTATTTTCTCACTGGTGAAAGGAATGAAAACCCTTTGAAATATTACAAAACAACAATCAATAAGCTTTTTTCCACTGCAGTATTTAACAGCAATCTGATCTGCTGATGTTAGCAAGACAAACAAGTGAAAGTTTCAGGATTTAACGAGAATTGTTCTTGAGATATTGATATTCAAACAGCCTCAAATTTAAATGTGAGGGGAAAAAAACTAGTGAAACTGGGTCTACAGTCCACTGAAAAACCTCTAAGAAAGTATCTGACGTACTGAGCTAATATTTCACAGATACCATGATGTACACATGGACAGACATCTGAAGTTCCAGTAAGTTGTAAAGCTGGTCTGGGGATGTGACTATTCTTTTTCTCCCAGCTGCTCCTCTCTCAAAGTGCACAGTTTCAATGTCCTGATTCCTGTTTTCTCTTTCTGAGCTGGTAAGATGGTGTAGCTGTGGATTTCAAATAGCTGGGCAAACTTCTACTGGTTGGATGAAGCCTTTAAAAACACAAGTTCTTGTGTGTGAGTGAACTCTAAGAAGTCCAGATCCAAAGGCAGGCGTCCGAATGAAGGAAGTGGTGTTGTCTGATAAGGTAGAAATCTGTTTCCTGCTTCGTTGCCCTGACAACAGTGATGTCATGACCCTTCCTTTTCCACTAAAATAGTTCTGCTCTTACTGTCTTCATGTCGCAGCTCCTTTTCTCCATCTGAAGGTGAGTAAAAGACACTTTAAACTGGTTTTTATCTTTTCTATATCTATAGAACATAACATTGATTGACTCATTCGTCGTATTTTAACTCAAAAACAACACTGTTGTAGCACAATTAAAATATTAAATAAATCTTTTTCCCTAAAAGCAAATCTTCAGACATGTTGGGGTGTTTTCAACCAGCAGGAGTTCTCAAACTGATGCTGAAATCAATGTTTTATCAGTAAATATCATTTGTGTTTGTCAGGCAGTTCTAAACATGAGTTGTTCTTTTCAGCAGAACTTCAGTTCAACAGTTGTAGGATGGAAATGATTTGAACTTGAAACCTGCACTAACAATCCCTCTGAGGTCTTCAAGTGTAATTTCTTTTAGTTCAGTCACAGCCAGAAAACTAAACACATCCTAAAAAAGACATTAAAACCTGAAAACTGATTGGTTCCATAAAAATACAGAAGAAATGTTGAGTTTTGGCTCATTTTGGTTCCAGTGATCCACTAATGAAGGTCCTGCTTTTTATTTAGACACAGTTTTAGTTTCCGTGCTTCCTGTCTTTATAAAGCAGCACATTAGAAAGTTCTTCAGAGATAAAAACGACTAAAACAAAGAACACAGGAAACTCAGACAGGAAGGCTGCAGCTGTAACCACATAAACAGGAAGTTCAGATGCAGTCCTTCAGCAGTTAGATTCACTCTGCAGAAATACAGACCAACCAACAGCTGGAAGACAAACCAAGAACGTCCTCCAAGGCTTCAAGAAGAACCTGACCTATGAGACCAAGAACACAAGAACTGAAAAGCCAGGAAGTGGAAGAAGATTCACAGATGAGTCCTGAGTTGGTCCAAAATAACTCAAAACTACTCCAAAGTGAGATAAAAAGTTACAGAATGACTCAAAATTTGTCCAAAATGACTTTAAATGGTCTGAATGTGATCTGGAATTAGTTTGAAATTCATTCAAAATTACTCAAAATTTTTCAAGATTTGCTTAAAATAGGTTACTACTAGTAACTCTAGTGGTTACTACTTTTGCCTTGCAGCAAGAAGATCCCTGGTTCAAATCCCGGCCTGGGATCTTTCTGCATGGAGTTTGCATGTTCTCCCTGTGCATGGTGGGTTTTCTCCGGGTACTCCGGCTTCCTCCCACAGTCCAAAAATATGCTGAGGTTAATTGGTTACTCTAAATTGTCCGTAGGTGTGAATGTGAGTGTGATTGTTTGTCTGTATATGTAACCCTGTGACAGACTGGCGACCTGTCCAGGGTGTCCCCTGCCTTCATCCGAGTCAGCTGGGATAGACTCCAGCACCCCCCATGACCCTAGTGAGGATAAAGTGGTGTATAGAGAATGGATGAATGGATGTTGCATTGTTGTTTCTTCTGTCAGACATTGGTTATGTTTTATGTTTTTGTACATGTATATTTTTATATCAGAATCAGAATCAGAACCAGAATCAGCATAGGTTTTTATTGCCAAGTAGGTTTTTACACTTACAAGGAATTTTCTCTGGTGCTCTTGGTGCAAGTACAGATAAGTAAAATAAAATAGTAAGTAAGGAGATGTAAGAAATATGGTTAAATACACAAGGTATGTGCAGTTACTACGCAGTAGTAGTTAATACGGTCAACAGAGCTGATTTGCAGTGGCACGGGCAGTGTTTGTCAGCGATGCAGCAGAGGGGAAGAAGCTGTTCTTGTGGGGGAGGTTTTAGTCCTGATGGACCGCAGCCTCTTGCCTGAGGGTTTCAAAAAGTTTGTGTCCAGGGTGAGAGGGGTCAGTCAGGATCTTGGTTGCACGCCTTAAAGTCCTAGAGGTGTACAGATCCTGGAGAGATGGCAGGTTACAACCGATCACCTTCTCAGCAGAGCGGATGATGTGCTGCAGCCTGCTCTTGTCCTGAGCAGTGGCTGTAGGGTACCAGACGGTGATGGAGGAGGAGAGGATGGACTCTATGATGGCCGTGTAGAAGTGCACCATCATAGTCTTTGGCAGGTTGAACTTCTTCAGCTGCCTCAGGAAGTACATCCTCTGCTGTGCTTCTTGGTTATGGAGGTGATGTTCATCTCCCACTTCAGGTCCTAGGAGATGATGGATCCCAAAAAGCAGAAAGACTCCGCGGTGAGCACTGTGGAGTCTGAGAGCTTGATGGGAGCAGTCCTTGTCTCGGAGACTTGCTTCCCCAGCTTCACATGCTGCTTCCTGTCAGACAGAAAGTCTGTGATCCATCTGGAGGCAGGCACACTCAGCTGGAGGAGCTTGTCCTGGAGCAGGGCAGGGATGACTTTAATTAAAGCAGAACTGAAATCCACAAACAGGATCCTGGTGTAGGTTCCTGCTGAGTCCAGGTGCCGCAGAATGAAGTGGAGAGCCAGGTTGACAGCGTCATCCACCGACCTGTTGGCTCTGTAGGCGAACTGCAGGGGGTCTGGAAGAGGGTCTGTGACGGCTTTTAGGTGAGAAATCACAAGGCGCTCAAAGTACTTCATCACCACAGAGGTCAGAGAGAGGAGATTCACCGCTAAGAGAACACCAGATCATGTATGATTTATTTTTTATTCAAACAGAGTCGTAACCTGCATGGCCTGAAAATAAAAGTGATTCAGAGAACAGACCTGGTCCTGAGAATCGCTTTATTTCACAAGACACAACACAGTGAGTAAAAACCACACAGGTTACATGAGGAACACCATAAATTAATACCAAAATAATCAACTAAATTAAACAAATTAATGTAATTATACACAAGTCTAATGTTACAGTCATTGGAGCAAAGAGCCAATGAAAGCTATCATTGATCCGATCAGTAGACTGACTGTAAATCTGATCAATCAACAATCAGCTGAAAGGTTTCAATGTTTCATCACTTCCTGTTTTAGGATTCTATGCCTCTACAAAGACATACAGAACTATGAAATGTCTCTGAAATCACTTGCAGCTGTAAAAACTCTGATCTTCTCGTCTCACTATCGGCACACTGAGCTCTGCAGCATCTTCAGGCAGTGGCGGTTTTTCACGGAGGCCAAGGGAAGCCTGGCTTCCCCAAAAAATATGCAAGAAAGAAAAAATATAAATAATCTTCACCACTATGCATGTTATGTTTTATATTTTTGTCATTCCTTGTTGTCAAAACACTACATCAGGCATTTCTGCTTTGTGAGGAGCAAAACAGCGCCCCTCTTGTCAAGCTCTTTTTGTGCATTACACTACGTCTCTCATGCCCTCTGCACTGTCTGTCTGCCAGCTTCGCCTTGCATCCTTTAGAGAAAAAAACAGCCCGTATTAGCCAATCAGATTGAAGCAAGGCTCATCGCTTAATGGTCGATGCATCATTAAAAAAAACATAAGGGAGGCCAGATCAAATCTGGCTTCCAACCAATCACAAACTGTGATGAACAATACCCACACTAATGCAGCTGTCCCACCAGGTGCCAGCAAGCCCACACAGCAAGTATAGCCATCAAGCTAGCCAGAGAATGGATGGTGACAGGGACCTTGAGTTTCTTGTAAAAAATGACTTCACAAAACTTCCTTTTGAAGTTCAACTACAAGTCAAAAGGGACGGTCGGCCAACTCCAAAGCTCAATGTAACTAAGTGTAGAGCTAATGGAAAAGCTCGCTCTTTTTGTGAAGCTAACTATGCCAGAAACAAGTGGCTAACGGGAAGTGCCAAGCTTTTACCGGCTTCTGCTGGCCATGTCTGCTACTTGACCGGTCGACCGGCTCCCTGAACAACTCCTGGAGCACTTAACCTCTTTTTTTTCACTGAAATGAAGGAGAAGTCGGTAGAATAAAGGTACTGTAACAGTAGGCTGATTTGTTTACATGAAAATAACAGTTAAAACACCGAATCTAATTTGTTGTTCACACTGGCTTCCTCGGTATTTTTGGTCACGGGTCGCCACTGTCTTCAGGAAGGATAGAGATGTTTCCAGAGAGCTGATTGGTCTGTAGGAGGTGTTTTAGTTGATCTGTTATCTGGTTCAGCATCAGTTATCATGGTGATGGACCTGCTAAGAAGTGAACTGGTGTCCTGAAAAGTCCTGAAAACCAGAGTTAAAGCTGAAGTTCCTCCATGAGCTCAGATCCTGCTTGGTAGTCCAGACCTCAGAGCTGTTTCATGCTTCGACCTTCATTTGGCATCAAGTCTCATTGAAATCAGCATCAGTTTGCTGCTTCTGCGTAGAAATCAGCTTATCAAGTGTCTGTATAAAAGGACAGAAACAGAGTGAAAACACTGATCAATAGTCAAATAGAGCAGAAAGAAATCCAAGAGAACAGCTTTTATTACTGTCAGGAGAAATGTGGTGAGAAGAATCCTCACAGAAGTTTGTGTTTGGTTGAAAAGTTGAAGAATGAAATGTATGTGGAGTCCATGAGAGACATTTAGTGCAGTAATGAGCTGTTTAGTAGCAGTCAGTGTTTGGTCTAACAATTAGGGGCAATTAGGGGCGGCATGGCTCAGTGGGTAGAGTGGCCGTCTTGTAACTGGAAGGTTGCCGGTTCGATCCTCAGCCCGTCGTGCTCACGTCGAGGTGTCCCTGAGCAAGACACTGAACCCCTAATTGTTCCTGATGGCTTGTAGTTAGCACCTTGCGTGGCAGCTCCCGCCTATCAGTGTGTGAATGGGTAAATGTGACATATCATGTAAAGTGCTTTGGATAAAAGTGCTATATAAATACAACCATTTACCATTTGGTCTGGACTCTGAACAGGCTCAGTGTAAAACTATAAAATCTGATATGAGGCTCCAGTCTGACTCTGGTCCTGGACTTGTTCTGTGAAGGATCAGAGTTCATGTTTCTTTGAGCCTCTGTTGGTCAAAGTGTAATAATGTGGGATCATCTTTGTGTTGTGGTCCAGTGACTGCAGACTCAGAGTGACTTCCATGAGTAATATTTAACAGACAGCAGTGAGCGCCCCCTGCTGGTTCTCCTCAGTGTTGCTGTCAGAAAGTGTCTTGAAGATGTTTTTTTCTGTACTTTTGGCCTCAGTTTGTCTCATTTTTGTCTTTTTGTGCCATAATTAGTCTCACTTCTGTAGTTTTGTGTCTTTATTAGTTTTTTGGTTTTTTTACCCTTTTGTGTTTTAATTTGTGCCATTTTTTCATTTTGGGTCATTTTTTCTCCTTTCTGTCATTTTGAGTCATAATCTGTCTCATTTTTCCAGTTTTTATATGTTGTCTAATTTTAATAATTTTGTGTTGTTATCATTTCTGTTATAATTTGTTTATTTTTTTCCATGTATGTTGTCCCATTTATGTTGTTTTGTGTCTTAATTTGTCTCATTGTTTTCATTCTGTATTCTCATTTTTACTGTTTTGTGTCTGAATCTGTCTCTTTTTTTAACCATTCTTGCAGTTTTGAGTCTCGATTTTGTCATTATGTGATGGATCATCATTTGGCATTAATGATGAAACAAGATGGCAGCCAAGTCAACTCCTTGTTTGTGGGGTCTAAACTTTTATTGTCTTGTAGGATTAACTGCAGTCCTGCTGCTACACAACAACCTCCACCACACCAACAACACAACTGTTCATTAACTGCTGATATTTTCTTTGACTTTATCAGGGAGACACCATGACGTCAGAGGACCTCAAAAACATCCTGGATGATCTGGATGATGAGGAGCTGCGTACATTCCTGTGGTTCCTGCAGCAGCCCAACCTTGTTCAAGGTCTCCCAGCCATCACAAAGTGTCAACTCCAGACATCAGACAGGTGTAAAACTGTGACTGTGATGGTACAGACTTATGGATTTCAAAAAGCTGTGCAGATGACCAGGGTGGTTTTACAGAAGATCTCCAGGAATGATCTGCTGGTGAAGATTCCTGCCAGCAGCTCAGGACCAGAAGGTCAGTCACAAGACAAGAACAACATGATATCATTACAGTCAGAAAGATGCATGATGGTTCTGCTACAGTTTGATAGAGTTCAGGTTCTGCTACAGTCTGATAGAGTTCAGGTTCTGTCAGTTTTTCCTGAGTCCACATTAAGGTCAGTTCCTCTGTAAAATCTACTGATCAACCCTACTGACTGAATGCTGCCCCCTGCTGTTTAAACTTTGATAGAACACCAAAATTAGTTCTGTATGAGCTGACCTTCTGGAAGCAAAGCATGTCCTCACCTGTTCTCACCAAATTATGAGGTGATCAGACAGTTTCTGAATAATTCTGTTTAGCTTTGAGTCCTACAGTTTACAACCAGAGGGAAGCTGACCAATCAGCTCTCAGTAAGGGCAGAGACATGTTGTTGAAGCAGCTGCATTCCAAATCACAAACCTTTAAGTTTAAATACATCCTACACAAATTATTCACTGTGTCCTGCATACAATTAGAACATCCTACTTCATAATATGGAGCCTTAAACTGTGACTATCCCAGTCTGTAGTAATGTGGTGTCATCTGACTGTGAGCTCTCAGCAGCTCAAACTTATTTCTATTTCCACATCACACTGTTAAGAGTTATGACTGCTCATAGAATGTGGATCAGAACGGCCAGAAAAACATGTTAGTTTTCATTCTCCAAAATCAGTTTGAATGCTGTAGGACATCTGGGTGTTTCTGACATACTACATTTAACATAATATGTACTGGAACATACTACATCTTTTTCTGTGCGTACCATCTGACATGTTATTATGTAGTACTATGTAACATTATCTTCTACTTTTAATCCATCAACAACCTCCCAGCGACCTACCACACTGAAAAAGTCTTCAGAGGGTTTGGATGGAGCAATAAGGCAGTCATGTTGGCTGACTATTTAAGGGGACACTGTTGCTGCATCCTGGGCTTAGCTCCACCCTGGATGACTGTGGACACTGTTACCTCTAAGCTGCGCACGTGCGCAATTGCACACTGCTGACATGGTCTCAGCACATAGAAAATCTGCGCTGCGCACAAAAAAAATCCAACCTAAATTGAAAATAAAATAAATACATAATTCATTCTGTGCTATTTTTCAATGTGAGTCAGTGAGTGACCGGTGACTGGCTGCTCCAGCCAATGATGTGATTCACATACGTATTTATGCAGTTAATCAACGTCATTTACAGACGTCCTTATGTGCAGCCACCTTAGCCGGCTGCTAAAGCGCACTATCGTATCTAGTCTTCTATATATATCAATGCTTCTCTGTGTGTCCGGTTCTATGGTCCTGTCATGGGTTGCCTGGTTACAGACGCTGCTGTGCACTGCTCTGCTCGTTTAAAAATGTCTACACCCGAAACTCCACCATGTCCAAGTTTTACTTAAATCCTTTTTAGTTTTCAATAAGCATTTATTGACAGACTGGCGACCTGTCCAGGGTGTCCCCTGCCTTCGCCCGAGTCAGCTGGGATAGACTCCAGCAACCCCCGCGACCCTAGTGAGGATAAAGTGGTGTATAGAGAATGGATGGATGGATGGATAAGCATTTATTTATTCGCCTATATGCAATCAATAAATGGCCTTTGTCTATCTAAAGAAAACTCACTCAGAACTCTGTTAACAGTACTAAATAAATAAGATATAGATGAAAAAATATCAGTAGGGAATTTCTTTGTCCAGTATTCTGCATTCAGTTGTTTGTTTTTGCAGAATACAGTATTGCACACTGGTTGGCCATTACATTTTATTAGTGTGGTTTCACTGTTTAAAAAGATGCCACTTCTTTTCAGACAGAACCTGTGATCATAAAACAACACAAAACTCTTAGTTTTGTGTTAATAAAGCACTTAAAGCTTTAAGTATGACTAAATGCTTTTTTCAAAATTAAATAAACCACTCCTTGGGTGGTAGTGGCCCCAAGTTCAGTGAAGTTGGAAAGATATTCACAGATTCAAGACTTCCAGCTTCAATAACTTGGTAGATATAGGTTGTCAAAAACATAAACGATGCCTCTTTCCCATTGTTGTAAAGCACACGATGTGCTACAAGCCCAGTTTTAGCTAAAGTCCCTGTCTTTCAAGCTGCGGAAATTAACATTGGTGTCTATGGAGTGAACAGGTACGGTCTGCAAATTGCAAAACTGCTGCAACAGCGAAGAGAGACACAAATATTCAATAACTTCACTCTTATACACTGTACTGTCACCAGAATCACTGCAGCCTTCAACTGGCTCCTGTTGACAAAGTGTTTTAACAGAAATGTAAATGCTGTAATTTGGTTCTTTAATAAACCATGTAACTTGGATGGATGCGATGCTGGCGTGACCACAGTGTACATGTCTGATGTTGCTCACAGGGGTCCAAGGGACCGCTCAGGGGGTTTGTGTGTTTGCTCAGACTCATGAAAAATTAGAGGGAACATTGACTGTGGCTGCTTTAAAAAGACAGACCTTCTTCCCTCTATAGCAGAATGATGATGAGGTGAAGCCAGAACACTCTGTTCTTCAGAATGGTCTGGATATGGCAGACTAATGTCAGAGGAACATTAGGTTTTACTTTGAAGGAGCAGTTTGGTGTCAGAAAACCAGAGTTAATCAACACCATACACTCATCAATAAATGTCAACATAAAGTCCCTTCTAAGTCTGTTGTAGCTGAATTAAATGAAAGCAGTAAGCAGTGGAGAATATAACATGTGATCTCTGTCTGTCTGTCAGTGCATGTCAGTGATGTTGGAGAACCCTCAGAGAACAGAGAACCTTCCTCCTCTCAGACTCAGCCTCCTCTTCCTCAGACTGAAGGTAAAACTGATGGATTGTTTGGTCTGTAAAGAAAGATGGCAGCAGTTCCTCATGCCTGAAATGGAAGCTGAGTTTAACCATTGTGCGTGGTCACCGCCTCAGTGGGGGCGTAATCGACCCAAGGTTTTTGGGGTACCAGACATCCACTCATTCAGAACTTTTTTTAACTAGAGAGATTGAGATTGGGGGGCGGGGGAATTTCCATGATCTAATTTTGACCATGAAAATATAACAAGTTCATCCTGCAAGCAGCTGGTTGAAACTGGCTGCTCTGAAACTCATAATACCAATGTAAGTTGTTTATGTGCCTGCTTAAAAGCTCACTTGTTTCCAGTCACTTGTTCAGACTCTACTCTGTTCAAGTAATTTCTTGCGCAAGTAAAACTTTGCTTTGACTTGAGAGATGGCTGAGTATTAATTTGGAAAAGTCAGGATTCCACTGAAGAATACTCCTGACAAAAGGATTAACAGGAGTACAGGTGTGAAAGTCATCATGAAACTAAAAGTGAGTTTAAGAGTTTAAAGTGCAATCAAGTCCTGTTGTATCACCACAATGAATCAAAGTGCAATTCATACAATGTTAAATCAGTATATAAAAACATTTTATTTAACTCAAAATTAAACGCAAACAGACTGATGCTGCATCAAGAACTCCTGTATTCAGATTCAAGGGTCCACCAGAGGAGGAAACAGGAACAATGGGTTGGTGCTGGTGTTATGCTGTTGTATAAATCTTGACTTTCAGCTGTCAGTATGTTTGTAGAATGGGCTTTCAGAACTAAAAATGTGTCTCACCACTACTTTCTTAGATGCGTTCCCATTTTAGAGATCAACTATTGTGTGTTATTGTAGCACAAGCTTGGATTGTCTTTTTTGTTTGTTTGTGTCTTCTATCTCATATGTACACACTGGTTACTGTAGCTCTTGTTTGGCTTCAATATGTAAATGTAAATTCCAGTTATGTGCGGACACCTTCTGTTCCAATACTGATCTCTAATGAATGAAATATTTATTTGATAGGGGCAGTGCAACGTTATGGAAGCATCGTGGATGTTGACACTACTGGAGCTTCAAGGGAAACAGCTCAGCAGGACCGACTGGACTGCTTAGGTAAATGTTGTAGAAACACAACTTGTGGTGAAAGTATGAATCTGAAGCATTTTTGTAAATATGGACATGTAGTCATGTAGATCACATTATGACACTGAGGCCTACATCCTGCTGTCTGATTTTTCTCTAAAAGGTGTGGATGCCTCAGAAAAGATGGCAGAGACGGATGCTGAGAGAATGGAGAAATACAGATCAATAATCAATGCAGTGGGAAGAAAATATGACATAGAACCAGCTCTCATTGCTGCCATCATCTCCAGACAGTCCAGGGCTGGAAACGTGCTTAATAACGGCTGGGGAGCATATAAAACCTGGGGACTGATGCAGGTAGAAAGAAAATCCCACTCCTTTACTCATACATTGTTGGCAGAGCTTCACTGAGCCTAAACCACATCCTGTTCCTTCTCCATCTCTGTAGGTTGACACCAATCCAAATGGAGGTGGACACAAAGCTAAAGGCGCCTGGGACAGCGAGGAACATCTCTGTCAAGGCACCGAGATCCTGATTGATTTTCTCATGCGGATCCGCAACGAATTTCGCAGCTGGACACGTGAGCAGCAGCTGAAAGGTTTGTTTTACTGAATCAGTAAACTCTCACATGTATCAGCTCTTCTAATCAGTTTATTAGTTCTTATTTGTCTCTCCAGGGGGGATAGCAGCCTACATAACCGGAAATGTAAAGTTCGAGTGCTATAAGAAGGTGGATGAGGGAACCCCAGGCAAAGACTTTTCCAATGACGTTGTTGCCAGAGCTCAGTGGTACAAAAATAATGGCTTTTAACAGCTGAAACTGTCAAACATGTCTGAGAAATCATGAAAGAAACACCTATGTAATGTGTCAACCTGAATTAACATAATGCAATTCACAAACTGTGTCTCTGCTCATTTGATTTATTTTGATGTGACATAATGTCTGCAGGGGTCCGTGTATATTTTGGTAACTGGATTTTCCGTTCTAAAGCAGGTATTGAAAAACAAAAAACCAGTGGTTATTTGATTTTTGTTTTCAAAGGCAAAAATTAAAATTGAAATACAAGGCGTTTTTCCTTTTCACGATCAAAAAGGGATATACGAATTTTTAAAAATGCTTTGATTTTCATTTTTTATTTACAATAACAAAAAATAAAATAAGTAAGAGACAGTAACGAAAAAAAGTCCGTTTTTTCGTTTTCTGAGACCGGAAGTGGTCATCAGCAAGGGTGGAGCCAAACAGAGTACGGTGCATAGACTGTAAATAAATGGGTTTTTTAGTTTTCATGGTCAAAATGAAAGATCAAGTGGCCGATCTTAAAATAAATCAATATCGATTTTTTATTTATTAAGTTTTGCAACGCAAGGGGGCGTGGTAACCTGATTGACAGTTTGTCTGGAATGACTGACAGTCTGGAGGATGTAGCCGAGACTCTGCTCTCCTGGATTGGATTAATTCTGATATGGTCACTGGTGGTTTATCGGTGAAGAAGCAGAACCTTTTCCACAGACACTTTTCCTGCCTGTTGGCTTGTTTTAACCATTTTGCTACCTTCGGCTGATTCTACCAGCAGACACTGAAAGTTCGGTAAGTAGGCTAAATGTTTATTTTCTTATCGGTGCCACTTTTAATGCACTTCATATGCAACTTTCGTGTCAGATATAATGTGTGCCATGCAGTCCAGATGTTGGTGGAGTTTATTTCTTTGTGTATTGACAAGAGAAGAGAATTAGCATCCTGTAAATATATATTATTCCTTTAATATAAATTAGTGATGCTAACCGAGCGAGCTGCTCAGTCGTAGCCTGATTAAACCTAATGTAGCATTAAGCTAACGATGTTTGCATTGTGTTTCATGGAAAAGGCTGAAGTGTGTCGTGTTAGTGTAATGTGGTACATTTAGTTAATAAAACTGTGTGGAGACGCTGGTTCACATTAATGTAACGTTTAGAAAACCTAAATGTGATTAAAACAGTAAGGTTAAGGTTCTATGTTGTCAGTAGTCCTAAATATCTGCTGAGTCTCTGAAGTTAAACTGGAGAAAACAGTAAATTTACTCTCTAGTCGGTAACATTGTTTAATGACTGATTCACATGTTGTAGTACGTCTTAGTGCAGATTAGAAAAATAACCTCCCAGAATATGTCCAAAATAATGATGAACACTACAGTTAATACATTTAAACTGCAGCACAGATAAGCTGGATAATAAAATCCTCTCCTAAAGCTAAAGTGACTACAGGTCTTTCTGTCGTTCAGTGCTTGGAAAATTATATGAAATAGGAAATCTTTCCAGGGATACTTTAAAATGAACCTCTGCTGTTGATGCTGATACTGTGACATCTCTCTTCATCTCAGGTGTCTCATGTTCACTGTGAGGATCTTCTGAGTGAAGCCAACAGAAGGAAAACCTCATCTGGTTGTGAAGAAGGAGACTGAATGGACGACATCCTCAGTGAACCACTTCCTGTTTAGCTTTCACTGACAGAAGGACAGACCAACTCTTTCAGCAGTTTATTATTCTCTGTTCTTAGTATTCACAGATTCTATTTATCACCTTTAACTTCATCTCTGCTGCTGTAGCAGAAATACAACAGGGTTTCTGCAGAACATTAATAGTCATTAAGTTGATTTTGCAGAAATTAAGGCCTTAAATGACATTAAAAATCATTAAATTTGATTCTCGGTGGCATTAAAATTTCTTTCTGCAGTTTTCAAGAAAATAATTGACAATAATATATTTATAGACTGCGATTTGTCAGGTATGTGCATCTGCGTAAACATGCCAAAGCATTGAGATAATTGTTCCAGCCGGGTGGGTACAATTTCTAAAAACTGCATGTTTTTAAAGTGGCTGGCAGGCTGGACCAGGCTGGGAAATGGGGAAACACAAATTCCAGCAAAAATGGCTGAAAAACGTGGATTTCAGAGAATGACTGCAGCCCGTTGGTGTTCATGGGTGGTTCCCAGATTCAGAAATAGTCAAATGTCGGGTTTTCATATAAAAATCATCTTTTACAAAAAAAAAAAATAACAAACCCGTGTAATTTGAGTTCATGGTCGTGGCATTAAATTTTTTTACAGTATAGCATAAAAATGGCATTAAAAAGCATTAAATTTGACTGGTTGATATCTGCAGAAACCCTGTACAATGTTATTTATAGCAGATATGCAGCATTAAAACATCAACACATTCAGCTCAAGAGCTTCATTATTTCCTTCATTGCACATTTAAAAACTGCATTATTTAACAATTGTGAACTGTAAAGATGTGTAAACACATAATAAATGGATGAAATAAATAATGTGTTGCTGACAGTGAAGTGTAAAAACTGAACAGTCACAAGACAAATATTATGAAGAGAGGAGCTTAATCTGCAGCATCATTGTTCTTAATGGAAGGATGAGGAGGAGGACATCAGTGCTGCTCTTCCTCACAGCGATGGAGAGAAGACTGCTCAGACAACCACAGCTGGATGTTCACGTTCTCTGTAGCTCTCAGTCCATCAGATCAGATGTTCCCAATGATCCAGACCAAGGCTGGAAGGAAAAGACACGAACAGTGAGAAGAAGATCTCCAAGGTTCTTTCAGTCCAACTGCTGGAACTTTAAATATCAGAATGAACACATCAGGGTACGAATGAAACACAACAGAGTGTTGTATTTTGTCCTACTTTCTAATCTTATAGAAATGTTTGTTTTCCTGGTTGAGGCCAAAGAGTATTTTACTGCCTTAGATGGACAATAAAGTTTATTATTTTTATTCTAATGTCGCATTAGCATGAACATGAGCTTCACAGTTATCTGACCGTACACTGTTGTATGAACAGAAGCTGTTAAATAGAGTCTGAAGCAAAGAACAGAGATATTAACTCAGAACTGAACTGTTCTTCATTCATTGAACTGAGAGATTAACATTCATCAGAGTTCTGTGGAGGAACGTTAACATAGATTAATTTCTATCTGCTGATCATTAATGAACTGCGCCTCGAAACAGCAGTTTCCCTATGACTGATCTATTATGATTGATCAGCTGTGACCTTCAGGACACTTAGCTACACCTAATAGATAACACTGACTAACCGGGATTAGCCTCATTGTAAATACAAAGTTAGGAAACATAAATTGAGATTTATAGAACGACTTTAAAACACGATGTTAGAACAAGTTTATATCAGAGGTTACAGTCTGATGGTAACTTACAGTAACTTCACTGCTTTATATGTGATATTGTCCAGAAGTAGAGAAGAGTGCAACTAGTTACAAAGTTGACTTTAACACTTACCTGTAGAGTTTATCTCCACTTTTGGAAGCTAACGTTGTTAGCAGCAGCGGTAGCAGCGTCCATAAACAGCAGAAGCCGGTAAATGTGGGCGGGACAGAGAGTCCTCGGCTCTGATTCAATCTGACCACCCTTGCTGATGACCACTTCCGGTCTCAGAAAATGAAAAACGGTTCTTATTTCGTTTCTGTCTGGACAAGGTACGTTTTATCCGTTTGATTCCTGGCTATAAAACACACAAGCAGAAACAAAAAATCAAGCCGTTTTTTCGTTTTTTCGTTTTGAGCAAAAAACAAAAAAACAGGAAACGGTTCGTTTTTTCGTTTTTTCGTTTTGACCAAAAAAACAAAAAACCAGGAAACGGTTTGTTTTTTCGTTTTTTCGTTTTCATCCCCAAAATGAAAATACGACTCCATATTTCGTTTTATTGGTGGGCGGGGCTTCGGAGCCCACCGGTGCACAATAAAGCTCCTGTCCATCACAATAAAGCTCTTGCGCTCGCAGGCATAGACAGACTGACTTTCTTTGTATTGCCTGCCCCCACTGCACTTCCCCTAATTCTAAATCAAAGCAAGTCGTGTACACAGTACAGAGTTTGCACGATAGTAGGCTATTTATTGATTGAATGAGCGAAAGATAGCCTATCTATCGGATTAAACACCCAAGAGGAGGCCGAAGAGGCGCGCTGAAAGTAGGTATATAAAATGACCAGCAGGTGTCGCCATTCCTTAATGTTGCCACCAACCATCCCCTATCAGGCAATTAATACATTGATCTGGGTTAATGTGATCTGGGTTAATGGCAGGGTGTGCGCTCAAAAAAAGGCTTTAGTTTCGAGATACCCCTACCCAGTTAAAACAACACACCACCATGTTTTTAATATCCAGTAAATGTGCCACATTCATTAAAGGTGGCAAATACGTGTTTATTATTAATATTATCATTATTATCATTATTATTATTATTATTATGTTGCTGTTGTTATTTGCTTTAATTTAGGCCTTATATCTTGAAAAAACCTGTCCAATTAGGAGTGAGGTGGGGGAAAGAAGCCCAGAGTTTCATAATGGTCACTCAAAAGTTGATACCTGCTCAACGTAACTAGAAAGTCAAACTCATTTTTAAAATGCACAATAATATAAAGTCATGCAAACATAACAGTCTAGTGAATGTGGATTCTGCGCTGTTTGTCGATGGTGAATGTTTAATGGGGGGAGATCTGGGATAGGCAGATCCAGTTGCTTTGGTTTGGTTTACAGGAGTACTTCTGTACTTTTGTTTTATTCATTGGGAGAGCATAAATACAAATGGGGTTTCATCTTATATGTGATATACTTTAGTATGTGATATAATAAATATATTATATCTATCAGATGACACACAACTTTACATCTCCTCTGACCCCACAGCCCCACTCCCTCCTAACTCCCTCATCGCCTGTTTCCAGAATTTCCTCAAGCTCAAAGGAAACAAAACTGAGGTCTTGTTATCAGTGGCTCAGCCCCAAAGCTTTGGAACTCTCTCCCAACATTCAAAACCCACCTCAGAACCTACCTCTTTCAGCAGTCATTGTCATAACTTCACTCTCCCCTGTTTTAAACATGTTTTAATTTTGTGTTACCAGTGTATTAGTAATGGTTTCAACAGCGCTTTATGTATCTGTGTATATATTTAACTGTGTAAGGCCACTTTGGGTGACTAGAAAGGCAAATAAATGTTTTTATCATTATTATTGTCGTATTATATGCGATTAATCTTATATATGTGATGAATTTTATACAGCATCATACATGACATAACATGACATATTGAGGAAGCTAGATAAAGCAAAGATGAGACTAAAGCCTGGTGAAAAAACAACAGTCTTTAATACAAGAATAACAAAAACAAAGTCAGAAAAAAGAAAAATATATGAAGAACATTATGTTACAAAAATGTTGGTGACGTTTCAGATCTCTCTACACATATCTCTTTACAATGTTGATGAGGTCCTTGATCCCGCTTTGATAACTGGTCGGATTGTTGTTCACAGCATTGTCGTAGAGCACAGAAATGTCCAAGTATTGCTGTGCAAATTCATTTTCAGCTGCTGTTTGTTGTTCAGCTGTGGAGAATGGGTTTCTCCCAAAAAGGGAGACTTGCGTCAGCGATGACCCCACTTCCTGGCGGTAAGCTTGTGCAGCTTCTGCAGCCTCTGGCAAACAATCTGCCGGCAGTTTCTTTGGGCATCCACCCAGAGCCAGTTGATTTGGAAAACCTTTTCCTAAAATAAGCAGATAGAAACACAAATCATCACAGGATTAGGTTTGGGTAATTAGCATATCACCATCATGCATATCAATCCACCTCAATAGCCTTGTTTGCATGCAAACTTTTTCTCACTGCGATTAAAATCATTCCAAACTGACAATCTCTGATCAACTATTTACACATGACAGGATCTATTCCAATTTGGTGTTTACATGAGCAGCTACCGTACATAATCAGAACAGCCGTTATACAGACGTGTAACTGCCTGTGCTCTGTGTCGTATCCACAGAGAATCAACCTCAACACATCCCCACCAAAGGCGATGTGGAGGGCTCCATAGCAGAGCATACGCAGACAGAATACGGCCTGACAACTTCACTTTTCACTGTTTACATGAAAAAAGATTTCATTTGATCGCTTTGGGGAAAGGAATATTCCCCCCCTTGTGAAACCGAATGGAATTCCATTCGTTTTTTCTGTTTATTCTAATTGAGGTGTATATGTAAAATTTTTATTTGGTTACAGCTTCTAAATCAATTCCAATGAGAATGGAAGGTTCCATGTAAAACCAGCTATTGTTAATTCCAAGGGAGTTGTTAAAGCATGCTTATTCAAGTGAGCTGTTAGTATATTTCTACTAAAACTAACATATATTTTGTTTACCTTAATATTCTTATCGATAAGTTACACTGAAAAGTAGTCCAAGTATTTTTGGCTTCAGTGTTCAATACAAGGAGGGAACTAAATTATCTGTTTAAAAAAAAAAAAGAAAAAAAACAACTCTATTCATTGTAGAGTCTGACAGGTCGAGAAATATTTGTTCCACTAGATAACAGACATAGTCAGCAGACAGACACTTACACACATACACAGGTAAATTTCTGGAATCAATTAATACATATCAGAACATTGACTATAATGCCGACAGGGATGGCAAACATCAATTATACCAAGAGCAATGGGATATGAACCACAGCCTTGTAATTTTACACACTGCTATGTTTATAATGTAGAAGTACATTGTAGGCTTGAAAGAAAATGTATAAATCAGTATAACCTTGGATCCTGTGTGCATTCCAGGACTGCACCATCCGACCAAGTCCAAGCTCTGCTACCTGACATGTGAGTGTGGAGACACAGTATCGTGTCACGTTGTCCTCCATGTCAAGTTCCTCCTGGTCTACGAGCTGGAGGAGAGCCGTTTTCAGTGGGTAGTTCACTCTGTTGTTGACTTCTGCCCACATCCTTTCAACAATATGATTCTGGAATTTCAACAGAGCAAAAACAAAAAGTTAAATTTACTTTCAGTTATGACTGTCATTACTTGCAGCTGATATTGAAGCCGAATAGGATGGGCAACCGGCAGTCCAGGGGCCGCACACGGCTCATGCCCTCACTTGAAGTGGCCCTCAGATTAATTTTTGAAAATTATAAAAATGTGTCCTCTGTGGTGCTGAGATACGCAGATATGCCAACTCTTTTATTCCTTCTGCCATCAGGGTTTTAAATGACAGTGACAGTGTTGTTTTGTAGTTTTTAATGCATTCTAGGTATGTATGGATATTGTGCACTTGTCATTGTTGCACTTTATTGCTGGACCCTTCACTTGACCTTTGACAGATCCAAGTATGTGGAATGTGTGTTTAATGTCCTGTCCTGCTGCAACCCATGTCTTCAAACTGAATTGCCCCTAGGGGATAAATAAAGTTATTTGAATCTTGAATCTGAATCAGTTGTACTGACACACCTGGCCACTACAGTGCAGTTCCAACTATCCCTCTTCATCAGTCGTCCCAACTAATGAGGAAGAGATGTTGTGCCATGGATATGAGCGGAGGAAAGAGAAAACGTGATTGAGAAAGTAGTGTGTTCCAGGGTCCAGGTTTTCTCTCTCTCTCTCTCTCTCTCTCTCTCTCTCTCTCTCTCTCTCTCTCTCTCTCTCTCTCTCTCTCTCTCCCTCTCTCTCCCTCTCTCTCCCTCTCTCTCCCTCTCTCTCTCTCTCTCTCTCCCTCTCTCTCCCTCTCTCTCCCTCTCTCTCCCTCTCAAGCTCGGCACAATGTGTAGAGAATTATGTTTTGGAGTCAGACAAATCACAATGAGTCATTCTATTTTGTTTATTTCAAACCTTTTCTATTCGTATTTATCAAAAAGGAATACAACTGTCATACATGCATTTGAGTATGGAATATGCCAAATTACTGTGCACTATATGTTTGGTCAATAAACATATACAAACATAATTAAAACAGCAGTTTTCATATCTGGTTAAGAGTGCAGTCCTATGTGGCCCTCTGTCAATGTCTAAGAAAAATTGTGGCCCCCTGCCATTATTTAAGTTGATTCATTTGGTGGTTTTTACACATGGTAAGTAGGATTCCCAAGCAGAAGAAAGAGGGGAACTGAACACAACAGCATAAGCTGCCTTGATCCTAATGATAATTAACCATTAAAGTCACTCCTTTTTCCCCCTAAAGTTTGCTCTGTATTTTTACATTAGCTTGACTATTACCGCATGTTTTAGAGTGATGAGGAAATGGCTAGCAGTTTTCCAGAGAGGAGTAGTTTGCTTGAGTTCACGATGACCATCAGCTCCAGCCATGGCACAGTTCTTATGGATACCATATCATGTTGCTCTTGTCAGAGACATCAGTATCAGATAGCAGATGAGTGATTGGGTAACGAGGTGTGGTATCTGAATGCCTGATTTACACACGTGGACAAAATTGTTGGTACCCCTCAGTTAAAGAAGGAAAAACCCACAATTCTCACTGAAATCACTTGAAACTCACAAAAGTAACAATAAATAAAAATTTATTGAAAATTAAATAATCAAAATCAGCCATCACTTTTGAATTGTTGATTAATATAATTATTTAAAAAAACAAACTAATGAAATAGGGCTGGACAAAAATGATGGTACCCATAACTTAATATTTTGTTGCACAACCTTTTGAGGCAATCACTGCAATTAAACGATTTCTGTATTTGTCAATGAGCGTTCTGCAGCTGTCAACAGGTATTTTGGCCCACTCCTCATGAGCAAATAGCTCCAGTTGTCTCAGGTTTGATGGGTGTCTTCTCCAAATGGCATGTTTCAGCTCCTTCCACATATGTTCAATGGGATTCAGATCTGGGCTCATAGAAGGCCACTTTAGAATAGTCCAACGCTTTTCTCTCAGCCATTCTTGGGTGTTTTTGGCTGTGTGTTTTGGATCGTTGTCCTGTTGGAAGACCCATGACCTGCGACTGAGACCAAGCTTTCTGACACTAGGCAGCACATTTCTCTCCAGAATGCCTTGATAGTCTTCAGATTTCATCGTACCTTGCACACTTTCAAGACACCCTGTGCCAGATGCAGCAAAGCAGCCCCAAAACATTACTGAGCCTCCTCCATGTTTCACCGTAGGGACAGTGTTCTTTTCTTCGTATGCTTGGTTTTTGAGTCTATGAACATAGAGTTGATGTGCCTTACCAAAAAGCTCCAGTTTGGTCTCATCTGTCCAAAGGACATTCTCCCAGAAGCTTTGTGGCTTGTCAACATGCATTTTTGCAAATTCCAGTCTGGCTTTTTTATGAGTTTTTTTCAGCAGTGGTGTCCTCCTTGGTCGTCTCCCATGAAGTCCACTTTGGCTCAAACAACGACGAATGGTGCGATCTGACACTGATGTACCTTGGCCTTGGAGTTCACCTTTAATTTCTTTGGAGGTTGCTCTGGGCTCTTTGGATACAATTCCAACGATCCGTCTCTTCAATTTGTCATCAATTTTCCTCTTGCGGCCACGTCCAGGGAGGTTGGCTACTGTCCCGTGGGTCTTGAACTTCTGAATAATATGAGCCACTGTTGTCACAGGAACTTCAAGCTGTTTAGAGGTGGTCTTATAGCCTTTACCTTTAAGGTGTTTGTCTATAATTTTTTTTTGGATGTCCTGGGACAATTCTCTCCTTCGCTTTCTGTTGTCCATGTTCAGTGTGGTACACACCTTTTCACCAAACAGCAGGGTGACTACTTGTCTCCCTTTAAATAGGCAGACTGACTGATTATGAGTTTGGAAACACCTGTGATGTCAATTAAATGACACACCTGAGTTAATCATGTCACTCTGGTCAGATAGTTTTCAATCTTTTATAGAGGTACCATCATTTTTGTCCAGGCCTGTTTCATTAGTTTGTTTTTTTAAATAATTATGTTAATCAACAATTCAAAAGTGATGGCTGATTTTGATTATTTAATTTTCAATAAATTTTTATTTATTGTTACTTTTGTGAGTTTCAAGTGATTTCAGTGAGAATTGTGGGTTTTTCCTTCTTTAACTGAGGGGTACCAACAATTTTGTCCACGTGTGTAACTGAGGCACCTGTTGATACCTGCAATATGGTCTTGTCTTGATTATGACAAGGTCATCTTTAGGATAGATGTGACTGGAGTCAATGTTGAAATGGCTGTGCCTGTTCCCTATTTAGGTCATCTTTAGATTAAATGTGATTGATGGCCATAGGATGTTTCCTGATTATCGTAAATCTAATGATAGGTTTTCCAAGTGGGTAGTTAAAGTTACTGGTTACAGTGATTCACACTGCCTTTGAGTCCTCTATCAGGCAGACCAATCAGGCGTGAGTGCCTGATTGGAACATGCCTTTTTGTAATAAACCTTTTTATATACAATCAATACTGTGTGCACAGAGCTTTTTCTTCATCCTCAACACATCATCGCTGCTCAAGATACAACAGAGACATACACATAAATATAATCAGGCTGTTTTCGTCAATATTTTCTTTATCCCAGCTTCTAATCTGCTGAAGAGGCCAATTTGGCAACTCACCTGTGTTGACGCCGTTTGCAAATATGGCTGCCTCACTGTGTTATTTCTGTGGCTTGCCAGTTTCTCCTGCATGAAGAGGGTCAAGTAGAACTCTTTTCCGTGGTCTACACGGATCTGGTCCCACATGCCGTACTGCAGGACCGCATTTCTGAAAACAACAACAACACAGGTGTCACAGTTAGCAAGTTACTCAACATCCTTGTTCTCCATCTCCCTTCATGATTGGCTAGATTCCATTCCATGTCAAAATTCAGCAAGGCTTCACTCAGAGTCAGCTCCCCCCACACGAGGAGCTTACGTATGTATTGGACAAGTTAAATTTTTATGATAGTGTGGCATACAGAGCCATTAGTGGATTAATTAGATCTACTACAATTTACATGTGTAATTAGCATTTTATTTACAGCTCATGTTCAGTGTGTGTTGCTATTTTTCTGTATGTTTTCTGTGATGACAAGAGATTAACTGGCAGAAAATGTAGTTTTCTAGCAGTGTGCATCACCTACCAGCAGAGGGGGCGTTTGCTGCACTGTGTGTGCACAAGGAGAAGGTAAGTCTCGCATTCTAAGAACAAGAATACGCAAGTGTAGTGCAACTGTTTCTTTTGGTCTATGTGTATGTGTGTGGCACACTGCATGTAATATACATTTTTGCACTTTGCAGATAAAAAAATAAAATAGAACACGTTAAAATTAAATTAGTAGTGGAGGGCAGCTTTATTTTACCCACTCTACAATAGCTGGCTCTGACCTTTTTCGTAACCGATTATAGGAACAAATTTGCTTTTAACACACACACAGACCACGGGATCATCTTACAGCAAGAGGTAAAGGAAACTTGCTTCCCTTACCTCTTGCTTGCAGTCCGCTACAAAAGTCTTCTATCAGAACAAGATCTGTGCTGCTTCTGATTCCAGAAAACTGTTTGTGGCGTTTAACTCCCTGCTTTCTCCTCCAGCTGCTCAGCCATCCACTGCGCTGACCCTAGACATGTTTGCCTCCTTTTTCCACTAAAAAGATGGCTGCAATCAGCAACCAGTTCTCCAAACCTGACCAGTCCAGTCAGCTCAAACCCACCACTTCTGCTTCACTCTGCTCTTTTGCTCCTCTGAGCGAGAATGAGTTCTCCAGACTTCTTCTGAGCTCGAAACAAGTCCTCTCGATCCTCTCGAATTCCGCCCGGATAACTGGCATTTTGTTGCTACTTTTAAGAAAGGCCGTGTCACCCCACTGCTCAAAAAGCCTCATCTCAACCCCGCCCAGGTTGAAAACTACAGGACAGTCTCACTTCTACCATTCCTGTCAAAAACACTGGAGCGCTCAGTATTTAACAAAGTCTCTGAACATCTGCGGAACAACAACCTACTTGAGGTACTTCAGGTGTCTAGGTCACGGCTCTAAATCTCTTGCCAGACTCTTCTCTTCTGTTGATCCCAAATGATGGAACAAACTACCAAACTCTCTGCATTCTGCTGAGTTCCTTTCTACTTTTAAGACACAACTGAAGACTGAATTGTTCAGAGAACGCCTGGGCACATAACCTGACTCTTCTCCTCTTTGACCTGTGGGGTAGAATAAGTTAGATGGTCCAAGACCCAGCAGTTAATGATTATTTAGCACTGAAAAAGTATGTTCAAAGTCATTGTAAGTAGTGATACTGAGACTGTTGAATCCCAGATGCTGAGATTGTTACTTGTTATTAGTTTGTTTTCATCATACGAAGAAAAAAGCAACAACAAAAAACAAACCAAAAACAAAAAAAAAACTGGGTGTGGGCGGCACTTCTTCTGCCACTAGATGGCTCAACTATTTCGTTGCTAACCACACTTCATTGGCGCTATGCATGGAAAGTGATGGGGTCCGATTTTCTCTAACTGCGAGTGTGGCCTCTATTATATTCAAAATATTACAACACATGCTTCAGAACATTCACCAGCTCCTAACCTCATGAACCTCAGCATTGACGAACTCCACAAAAGAGAGATAGAGCTGCGTTACAGCTGTTTCTGGGAGAAGCGTCTGTTTACACTGACTTTCCGGGAAGACCCGACTAATGGATAGTCTATGACCAAGGATGGATAGGACAGTGTAGGCACCAGTTGGTATATTTTTGGTGGGTTGCCATGGTCACAGGGGGAGTTAGGTCACGTGACAAATCAGCTGAGTTTTTAAATTACCTGTTCACTCGGTGAATGGGGGGGAACTGAGAGGGTGAAGGGGGAAGTCGCACTTTTGCTGACTGCATGATCTCAAGACATTATGGCTCTGTTTTTAAAGATTGTGGGAATATTCTAATTGTGTTTTTAGCAGCAACAAATAAGCAAAAGCAGTACATGGAGAAGTGTCTTAAATGATCAGCCAGTGCATCCAGCAGGTAAAGTTTTTCCCCTGTTTAGCCTCTCGGCGACTATTTTTTGTTTGATCGTCGCTCAACAGATAGCCTATGATAGTCGAGTCGACCCTAAGCTGTGGAGGCTGACATGACATTTGGCCGAGTTCTCCTTTAAGTCTAAATTCTTGCTTGTGTTGTACGTCGCTTTGGACAAAAGCATCTGCTAAATGAAACTGCAGAATTGTAGAATTACAGGAAGACATAATTAGGTCGTCCTTGGTCGGGAAGGATGATGTAGATGTAGTTGGACAGTGCCTATAATGTAAAACTAAATGATGAAATAGAAAGCCCACAAAGTTACCTGAACACCTCTTGATATATTGTCAGGTTGTTTTTGACAGGCATTGTTGAATGGCTGACAATTTTGCTGGAGAAACCATCTACAGCGAGGACATGTGTCACCCCAAACATCACCAGCTTTTCATTTTGATCCAAGTGCAGTTTGTGACCCATGTATTCAGCACTGTACGGCACTGGATTCAGGTTCCTCAATCTCTGTAATTAGGCAAAAAACAACAAAAGGCAAAAAGTTATGGTAATTTCACAGTGGCTATCTGCACTATGCACTAGTGTTTCATAACACCTACCAGACAACGATCAGCATGATATGGTTGGTTAACTTGTCTCAAGACACTACCAACACGTCCCTCAGATGCTTGGATTCCTTTTGAAGACAGGTAACCAGTCATCATTCGCCTTCCATACTGTGGTCCTGTCTTAAATTGAAGAAGAACATGCATTCCAATTAACAAATCAGTTAAAATCGAGAAACACAATCATGTTGTAGGAAATACTTCCACCTGCCCAGGCCCAGGTGGGTGGGGGTTGATGTTCATTACCCAAACAGGAGTCACCTGAGGTGATAAGACTCAGCCCTGTGTGGCCCTTATAGGTCTGTCAGGCTGGACTATAAAGTTTTACATTTACTTTTATAGTTAAGTGATGGAGTAACATTGTCTGAATATTGTAGTCAGATGAAATAGAATAATATTGACACAGATACCCCATTGCAAATATTGTATCCCCCATCACTTACATTACAGGACTATTTCTCAATCTGCTCCTGCGGCAGTCAGTTAAGTCTGTGCAGTTACAGAGAATGGCCATCAGGGGGCGCGGCCGCTTTGAAGTGTAGAATATTGCAGGCAGTGATTGTGCAAGGCACAGAATAAGCTGATCAGCTGTTCTGTCAACGCTGTCCATCAGCTGTTCTGTCAACGCTGTCCATCAGCTGTTCTGTCAACGCTGTCCATCAGCTGTTCTGTCAACGCTGTCCATCAGCTGTTACTGATATGTTTAATATGTTTCTGTGCAGGATTTGAATCACAATAAATTTGTTACACCTTAGAAGACATCCTTCTTTTAAGAAGCGTAACACCTGCACTACTCTGCTGAGTTCCTGCTGGTTGATACTTCGGATGCATTTTTGAGCGAGTTAAGGCGGACTCTTCACTTATTGTGTTTTGATGTGTTTGATAACACCTACTTTTGATATTTATTGTCTCAATTTATTCCATGTGTCCTTAGCACCATCATCATCTATGAGACAACCAGCTTAAAGCAGAAGAAATAAATGGTTAAATAACTCTCTCTCTGGTCCTCTGGTCCTCAAGACTGATGTGCCAATGTAGAGGCTAATCTTTAACCCCAGCCACCTGCTAGTTCGTTTCACGTTACTGCATTACAGCAAAAGTAATGTATTATGGTAATTGCTCTAGGCCATTTATTTCCAACATCCAACACTGTGATAGAGCACTGAATACTTTCTAGACACTAAAAAAAGAGCCAAATGCGGTGGGCCATCTGGTCAACCTGTAGCGGACTTAAAATGATTGCTCACACTCCACAGGATCGGCATGTTTATTCTCTATAACAGAGAGGCACGGGCATGGGCGTAACCACCATCTCAGAAGTGAGGGGGACAAATTTTTCAGAGCGATTTATCATTCCCTTACATTTAATTGCACCGTCCTTAGTGGCTAAAGAACCACATAATCCCTAACAGCCACAGTACAATACCAGGGGACCAACTAGGCTAGTTCTTTAAACTATAAAGTATAAAACTTTATAAAGTATAAAACTTTAAACTATAAAATCTAAAGTTTTAGTGGCCAAACTCTAGTTGAGTTGACAACAATGTCCCTTGAACATCTACTGGACGAGTAGCCAAAGGTGCCAAACACTGAACATGAAATGATCAGTACTGCCTGGTTTCTCCTTGCAAGACATATCTTATTTTCAGGAAGTTATAATCTCTCTTTACCTGTAAAGACCCTACATCCTTGTCCCTGCTGCTGGCCTCTGATCCATCTCCTCCCTGACTCTGCTCAGTACGTCTCCTGTGGAACACCTGCGTTAGCATGCGCTCATGGTGCATTCACAGACGGCTCGGGAAAACACGTTACTGGATGCTAATAAGTTTAGCTGTTGTAACGGCTGAAAAAAGTGCGGGGGACAGAGGGGACAGATGTGGAAAGTGCGGGGGACATGTCCCACGCGTACCCCGCGTCCGTTACGCCCATGGGCACGGGTCAGAAAACAGCGACACACACACAGGCAGCGGTGCAGCTTCTCTCTCTCTCCTGCAGCAGGCCAAACGCCAGTGTTTACAAACAGTGACGTCACGAAGTCACGTGATTACCGCGCTGGTTGGCAAGAGGAACAATGGCTGATGATAACACTGCGAACTATCCTTCCGTGAAATTGTCCGATTATGCTCAATCCTTATCACCTGAGGCCCGACAAATATACGTGAGTAAGCTGAGCTATCAGGGAAACAGTAAAACCTTGTCAGATCCCTACAATTTGAAGACTGAGTGGGTTGACGATCCTTCATTGTGGCCGGACATTTCCTTCACGGACATTTATTTTTACTTGATTGACACCGCTGGGCAGTTCACCCACCCAAAAATATATAATTATGAATCAAAAATAATATATCTTCTGTTAATCTTCAACAAGATGTCAAAGAAACGCCAAGAAGTTGCTGTATTTTTTGTCTGCAGTATGGCTTCTATGTAACAGTAACAGACCCACAGCATTGGTGATCGAAAATAGGACAATTCTAAAAAAACTATCTCTAGACGCATACAGAAACAAATATGGTTACAAATATGAGGCTGCTGGCTTAAGGAGATGTTATTGAATATGCTTCATTCGACTTTAGTATACTTTCATCGCCTAAAAAGCGATCGGTAACACATGACAACACTGAACCAAACCGAAAGTGTAGAGATCGCTTCACGCGAAGGATGCGACACTAAATCAATATCTTTTGGTAAATAAACTCAAAGTTGGACGTACTAAACATGCTAAACTGTTGAATAGTTTACCTGAAGAAAAGTGGGAGCCACAAACACGATCTTTGCTGCTTTCCTGTTGATGGCTGAAGCCACCGCCATCTTCTCTCTCCTGAAATCGGTATTCGGTGAAATTTCAAGCCTGATACCTTCTCAAAACGCTTCGTACAACCAACAACCACACACGATATTACCATTGTGGTAAATACATGTGCAATTTCATTCATGAAAAGCGATAACTTTACGTATTTGTTTCAAACCCGATACCGTTCTCGTAGCAAGCCGTTATGTTACTGCTGGTTCTTGCCAACAAGCAGCGGTCTTGTACCACGTGACCATAACAAATGACGACACGCTGGCGTCTCCCTAACAATGGCTGTAACTGTCAGAAAATCGTTTTAAAACGTAAGTTTTACCGATCAAAACTCGGATCGAAATTCACTCAAAAACCATAAGTATCTGTTCCTTAAGTTTTTATGAAGTCTTGAAGATGTTATGTTACGCCTGTAACTCACTGTGGGTTTCTATCTAAAAAGAACGACAGAGAGTTGGCTGTTTTCCACTGTTTACTTCCTTAGCTTGAACCTGACATTCCCCCACTCAAATCCCCCCGTGTTACCCCAGATTCCTCACCAACGTTCCCTTACACAACAGAAGAGCCTAACAATATTTTATGGCCGCTAGAACAAAAATTAGGAGAGAGAACATCAACACACGTATAACCTCATCAGAAGCCGTCCGGCTTTTGCCGGGAATACACAGCTTTGTCACATATGCCTCGGATGTGTGCGCCACTAATTAATGACCCCTCGCTACAACAGGTAACTGGAACCATATACAGACAAATATGAACTTCTGGGCTAAAAAAAAACACACAGAAATAACCCAAAAGTAATAACAGAGATAATATCCACATTTTGAGAAGGTTCACCAAAAAACATTATATTCAATTATTTACTCAGCTACAACCCAAACCACATCAATGAATATTTATAAACTGGTTGCTTACCTCATTTATTGCTTTAGCAATCTCGCACTCCAGTTTGGAATCCTGCACCCGTCCTCTCCTTATTCCATTTAGGGCGCAAAATTTTCGGATGTTAGATATGGATACGCCTTTGTTAACTCCACATTCAAAGCGAAGATAATTTGAAATATCATCATCAGAATGCCCATTTTGCATCATGTTTTGAATTATTTCGCCGTAGGGTGACAGCCTAGACTCCGACATTGCATCAACTACGACCTTGAATTGTCCTGTCCTATCGTCTTCTATATTACTACTTCTTCATCTGACGTTTTACGTTGCGTTTTTCCCGCTTTTTTCCACATCCGTTTCCGGAGGCAGCAAACCGCCAAAACGTTTTACGTCAGTGACTGACGAGCAGGTGAACTTCTAGCATCACCCACCCATCGCTCTCGGTACCGCCAACAATTGCAGCATCAGCAGCATTATCCTTTGGGAAAGAATGGAGACTTTCGTGCTGTATAGGGAAAACCAGAGGATTACTCTCAGACTGGATGATATGCGTGTAGAAAGAATTGCACGCATTTTCCAGGTAGGTTTTTTGTTAGTTTTTGTTATCCTGTGTAGTATCCTGAGCAGCAATGATGTGTTGAAGATGAAGAAAAAGCTCAGCGCAGAGTCTTGATTGTATATGAAAAGTTTTATTACAAAACTGCCCACAGCAAAATGTTTCACCGCCAAAATTTTGTTTAAAAGCACACGCACTGGGGTCTGTTCTTACATAAAGGTTTTTTTGCGCGCTTGCGCCAAATGGTGCTCCAGAGGTGCCGCAGGTCTCCATTTTGGAGATAGTTTTTCTTGGTCCAGTGTTTTTTGTTTTGTTTGGATTTGTTTTTTGCCCACCTAACTAACGACTGCATTCTTTCTGTAGGTCAACATGCCCAGTATGTACCTGACGGATGCAGCAAATGTTGCCATTTTCCCTGTTGAGGATGGTAGTTTCAGCTCCCTGGACCTGCGTGACCATGACCACTATGAGGTCCATGGAGAAGCTGGGCAGACCCAAGAGATGGGGCCAGCACCAGCCCATGCACCAGCCGCAGGCTCATCTCGCCAATTTGCCTTTCGGAGTGGCCCACCAGTCACTGCAAACATGAGCGTGCTGACAAGATCGGTTTCCACTCCAAGGTCATTTCACAGGTAGGGACATATGGCAACTTAAAGTTATGGTGGTAATGGTTAATACCGCTCAAGTTAATAATTTACAATCTAATTTTAAGCAAACAGCATAGTGGATGTAAACAACATATTACTAAAGACAGAAGCATGGTGCATTTAGAGTTTTACATGGGCTCACACGCTGGGTTGTTTGACCAAATGAATGCAGTTATGTAGCTTGGTTTGCTTCATTCATTACAGGGCCAATCATGTGTCCGACGTGGTGGAGGGGAAACTACTTTCAAGGAGAGTGGTCATGGTGCGGTTTACGGAGGCGGAGGCAACTGTGTCCATCATCATACACAAACTAAAGGTTGCCATGGCAGACGATGAGGACTACACCCTCACTGACACCGCCGGCAATGAAATTGTCGAATCGGAAGGGACAACAGGTAAATAAAATATTTTATTATTTAATTTATATTTAGCCTACACCAAATGCATACGAAAAAATAGCATAACATCAATGGTCAGAAAGTAGAGGCTTTAGGCCTACATTACTCTTTACTTTTGTTAACTTCTCTCTTTGTCTGTCTTTTTTTTCTGCATTTCTTCTTTGAAGGATCAATGTACTGGAAGCAAAGTGCACGAAAAATTTTTGCCATCAAGACTAGCACTTTCCAGCAGTGGCGCAGGCGGCATTCCAGCCACAGGTATTGTTTAGATACAAACACAAGATTTGCTTGTGAAAGGTTGGTTTGGGTTTTTGGGGGTTGACATTGTACTTTTCAGTGGCTTGCCACTGTGGACCAGTGGTTGCCCGCCCAGACACCAGCAAGGTCCGGTGTGGGAGTATCTAGTTGGCCAAAGCACTCATAATGTTGACTTTACATGTTCACATCATGCCATTGTGCGTTTCCTTTGAGGTCTGGTCCAGACCACTATCAAGTTAAACTATGAATCATAGCTTCTCCATTTTATTTAATTTTTCCTTGTCATCGTTCAAACTTTTACAATACAATCATTCTCAGATAAATTATACACAGTATACTAATTTCTCAAATGGCTTGAATTTTTTTAAATTTAATAACAATATGCTTAATGTGACAAATGCAGAAATGAAGACGTCCAGAGGCTGCAGGACCAAGTGGAGGAACTGCTGGAGGCATCCCAAGGGCTGGGGGAAGTCACACGGAATATTGATACCCTTGTGACCCTCAGCCGCAACCTGTCTCCAGTGTGGCTGGAATTTAAACAAGCCTTCATATGTTTGGTCTGCAGAGGTACTGCTTCCATTCTGCATGTTTGAATATTACTGGTTGGCATAACATCAAATGTAGCAGTATCAATGTTTTGTCTTGAAATTATGAATTTAGGAGAAAAAGGAAAACAAAGAATTGAAAACACACCAGGCTATTCAAGTTGCTTCATATATGTTGATTGGGAAGTCTTGTCTGCATGAATTGATGAAACTACTTGGATAAGAAGTGAAACAGCCAAGACAAAATAAGTCCAGTTGTCTAGTTTGAAATGCCTTGAAAGGACTCTATTCTCATCCAGATCCCTTCATGCTAATCAGTACATTATTTTTACATACCTGTATTTCTTTTTCCAGCTACCATGACTCGGCCCATGTTTACATCCTGCTGTCGGAGCCTGGTGGGGTGTGTGGATTGTGTCCGAGAGTGGGAACGAAATTCTAATCAGTGCCTCAAGTGCAGGGAAGACCTGCCTACCTACACTGAGGTAGCAGGACTGTCTGCAGCACTAGACTGCCTGAGGTCAACTCAGTAGTTGTGACAAAATGGGCTATTGTCACAGCTTCACTACTTTCGGAAATTAACTGTACATATTCATTTCCTGTCTTGCATTATTGGGCAAACTGATTAATCCAGGTGTGTCTGGTTGAGACTGCTGCAACAAGACACACCTGGATTTATCAGTTTGCCCAATAATGCAAGACAGGAAATGAATGTGCACAGTTAATTTCAGGAAGTAGTGGAGCTGTGAAAACAGCACATTGGAATATTTTATGTTATGATATGTTCACATTTATGTTTTATTTAGAGTTACGGTTTATTAGTTAAGTTTGCTTGTTAAGTTTAACTTTTGAGGCTTTATTAAAGAGATAGTTGTTTTTCTCATAGTCTTTGGTCTCAATTTCTTTAATCTTCTCAGTCATTCAAAGAAAAGTATAACTGTAGCAATGCAGGGACAAAGACTACAGGTGTTACAGTAAACATGCTCTCACAGATTAGAATAATATTGGTTCATGATGAAGATATAAGCAACATAGGTCACGAAAAATGATGTATCCATTTTATTTAATTTTCCTTATCATTCCAACTTTTACAATACAATCATTCTCAGATAAATTATACACAGTATATTAATTTCTCAAATGGCTTCAATTTTTTAAATTTCACAATATGCTTAATGTGACAAATGCAGAAATGAAGACGTCCAGAGGAAGAACAAGAAAAATGGTGAAGGGTGCCGTGAAGACTACTTTATTTTTTACAGGCAAAATGGTTGCTATCCTCAGGAATAGCAGAATCTGCAATGCAATTGAAGATTAAAACATCTAGCACAATTTATAGCTATAAAAGACAATAAAACTGACCATTAGCTTGTAATGAGTGAAGAGAAGGATGGATTGGTTGATTATTACAGTGGTAAGTAGTACAGTGGTACAGTGATAGCTCCTCAGACTACAGGACAAATGATGCCATTTTCCCCATGAAGTAGAGTGTGGTTTACCCCTTCTTGCAGTTGGTGTTCTTGCAGCATACCCTCCGAAAGACGGTAAGAGACTCGACTGATGGTTTCAAGTTTATTGCCACAAGCAACTCCATATACCAACGTGAGAACTGACAAAATAAAGAAAAATAAAACATCATATTTCAGTCTCACAACTCATCTATAATAAATCACAATGCGCTCTAAATCTTAGCAACAGATAAGTTCGCTAATACTGAGCAAAATGCTAGCACTGTTTTCCGATTATCAATAAAGTTATAACCATAAGCATAACACATACACACACACTAACCTTGTGCCTCTTTGGGGGGTTGCAAAACAAATATACTCATCATTCGATGCCTTATCCCTTACTGTACCTTGAACTTTCATCTTTTACGTTAGCTCATTCATTCCGTAATGAAGTGACTAGAATTCCCGGAAAAAAACGATAGACGGGAAATAAAAGGTCGTCTTCAAATAAAATCATGGCGATATAAATCTGAACCATTAACTCCAAAACGTGCAGAAATATACGCACAAAGCAGATAAAATGACATTTGTTAGCAAAACCCATATCATAAAACTCAGCACATATAAAGATTATGTCACAAAAATGCATTTCAAATGAGACTTTCGTTTATAAGGCAAACACACAAACACACAAGCTACCATCTGGTGGACAAAATGAGACACAGCAAGCATAAAACAAAGTGGGTTTACTACAGTTCTGATCCCGGACAAGTTTGTTCTCCAGAAGATAATTATTTGTTCCTGTGGCAGTCAGTTAAAACTAGGTCTAAGCAATTACCATTAATAATCATAACAGCCTAATAATAATAATAATAATAAGTCAGTATAGCAGCTTTCATGCAGGAATTGCAGCTCAAAGAGCGTCACAGGAATGGCCACAATAGGGCGCGGGCACTTTTGAGTGCATCTTACATGTATTGCATTGGTTAGTGAAGAAGTCAGAGAAAAGCCATTAACCCAGATCACATTAACCCAGATCAATGTATTAATTGCCTGATAGGGGATGGTTGGTGGCAACATTAAGGAATGGCGACACCTGCTGGTCATTTTATATACCTACTTTCAGCGCGCCTCTTCGGCCTCCTCTTGGGTGTTTAATCCGATAGATAGGCTATCTTTCGCTCATTCAATCAATAAATAGCCTACTATCGTGCAAACTCTGTACTGTGTACACGACTTGCTTTGATTTAGAATTAGGGGAAGTGCAGTGGGGGCAGGCAATACAAAGAAAGTCAGTCTGTCTATGCCTGCGAGCGCAAGAGCTTTATTGTGATGGACAGGAGCTTTATTGTGCACCGGTGGGCTCCGAAGCCCCGCCCACCAATAAAACGAAATATGGAGTCGTATTTTCATTTTGGGGATGAAAACGAAAAAACGAAAAAACAAACCGTTTCCTGGTTTTTTGTTTTTTTGGTCAAAACGAAAAAACGAAAAAACGAACCGTTTCCTGTTTTTTTGTTTTTTGCTCAAAACGAAAAAACGAAAAAACGGCTTGATTTTTTGTTTCTGCTTGTGTGTTTTATAGCCAGGAATCAAACGGATAAAACGTACCTTGTCCCTGTCTCTGACTTATTTTATTTTTTGTTTTTGTAAATAAAAAATGAAAATCAAAGCATTTTTTAAAATTCGTATATCCATTTTTGATCGTGAAAAGGAAAAAAGCCTTGTATTTCAATTTTAATTTTTGCCTTTGAAAACGAAAATCAAATAACCACTCGTTTTTTGTTTTTCAATACCTGCTTTAGAACGGAAAATCCAATTACCAAAATATACACGGACCAATTCATCATATGTCAAAACACTATTTCAAAGACTATTTCCATTACGAAGCTGAATTTTCAAATGCTTTTGCAGTTTTGATTTTAATTACATTTTTATCAGTTCCATCCTGTTGTGCTGTGTGGTAATTCTCTGAGAACAGTACAGAGTTATAATGTGATGAAAACATAAAATACAGGTAGAAGTCATTTCTTACACGTACCAGTATCATATAAAACAAAGGCAGTCATTCAAGTTAATTCAAAGTTAATCCTAGAAAAGGAAAGGATATTACCATGGTTAATTGATCTAATTCATCTTAATTAACCTTAATTAGAACTGTAAAAGGCAACCTGCATAACTAGACTTCTCAGCAGTTTCTTCAAAGGACCTGAAAACAAACATGAAGCACTTTGAATCGCCTCGTTGTTGAAATGTGCTATATAAATAAGTTTGCCTTAGCCTTTGCCTACACCTACCCACCAATAACTCCTTCTATAGGAAAAAAACAAGGCAAATACACAGTTACCAAATAAGCAGGAAAAGATGCATTCATTTGGGTCTGATGTTTAATTATTATAATAGATTATATTTACAATATATTTCTCACAGTTTTATTTGATTATTGAGTTATATTAAATGTGACCTTTGCGTACTGCAAGATTTAACCCGCCGAAACCCATTGATGATATTAATGAAATTTATTTTCCTTTTTACAGTTTTTTATGATTGCATAAACACTAAAAACAAAAGAATCACATAATTATCAACACCTTACACTCAAGGAGGAAAATACGGGACCAGATTTTCACCACTAGAAACACAAAGTCAGCCTCACACTTTTTGCAGAACAATACACACAGTCATTTGCAAAACACTAAACACACTTGCATACATTAGACACAGACGTATATCATGATGTCACTTCCTTGCAATTCCACAGCACTGATGGACAAATCACCACACCCATGAGCCATTTGGTTAAACACCCACATCAGGTGTGCAAACACATGATTGCTTTATTGTAGACATAGATATATACAAACACTAGGGCTGAATCCCAAACCGCCCCCTACACACTATCCCTACACACTACCCCTCTGTTTGCGCGTTCCCGCGGAGGGTCCTCCATATTAAGGGCCGTCCCAAACCGCGTAGTGCGGAGGGGGAGTGGACTGTTCAGCCCTTAAATAGCGAGTGTGCATCGATGCTCACTCTGGACAACTTTTTCAGGAAGTGCAATGGAGGAGGAAACAAACATATTGATGTGAGTTCCACATGCGTCCTTTATTTCTCCCACACCTTTTTCACACTGACAGAACATCACAAAAAGAGTGGTGAAAAAAGATAAAACAAAAGAAACAAATCTTCTCTGCTGACGTTTGATTTAATTGTGCACCCCCTGACACCTTAAAATTTGAACACAACTGACAGAATTCATTTATTCATTTGTTGGATTTGAAATGCCAGATAATAGGATTGGAAAAAATGTGAGTGAAAAAAGTGGGATGCTTTCGTCTTCTGGAAGCAGCAGCGATCCTTGTTAGTTGCAACCTGTGCCACTGCGTTACAGCCATGCACAGTAGGCGTCTTTGTGTTACCATGGCGATGACGTCTTCCGTTTTCCGGTGAGGCGACACGGCATCCCATTCCTGACGATCATACTCATACCCTCCCCCTTCAATAATAGGTGCCCTCCACAGCTGCGAGTGTGACTTCTTTTGGAGTGACACTCGGTAGTGGAGGGAGAGTGTGTAAGGGGCGGTTTGGGATTCAGCCTCGATGTCTCAAGGAGGAGTCGGCAGCGTCGTCACTTGGCAGCCATCTTAGGACAGGGGACTGCTCTGGCGTGTTGTACTGTAGTCAATGGTAAGGTGGATGATTTCCTCACTTTAACACTCGTAACTCGCTCAATTCTTGATTGATTTACAAATGGTTTAGTTTATTACAAACCTGATTAACGTGGCTATGATTCAGGCTAAATGTTGAAATCGCAGCTTTTCGTTTTGAAAAATGGTTTCACGGTAAATGACAGGTCACTGCTCTGCAGTCAACACTTTGTAAAAGAAGATTTTGACAGGACAGGGCAGACTGTCAGACTTAAAGCTGCTACAGTGCCAAGAATCTTCAACTTCCCTGCTCATCTTCAAAGGGTATGTGCATCATTGGCCACAAGAATTCAAGGTGTTAAAGATGGATAAATCAATATTTAGATAGGTGATTTAATGTCACTTTTCCTAAAGTTTAGGAATAAATAATGTGTTGTATACTACAGAACATTTGATTACTTAACTGTTTATTTTAGCCGGTAACAACAGCAAGCACAACAAGAAGAGCAGAGGAAAGCCTGACCATGGCCCTGGATCCCCCTGATGATGTGAGTATTTGCAGGCATGTGGAATGTCATGAACAAATAAAAGCATCATATGGTTTGTCATTAAACTGTTTATCTCCGTGGTACCCAGGAAGGGTTATGATGGTGTTACTAGAAGAGCCCAGTATTTTTTTTGAGGTGGTGTTCTGCAGTGGCGGACTGGCACCAAAAAGAGGCCCTGGCAACTTTGACAGAGAGAGGCAACATTCGTCTTCTTCGTCATCTGCAACCAACAGAAACATAAACATTACACTGCCACATAGCATAATAGTATAGCTTACGTAACCAGAACATGAAAAAATAAATGTTTTACCTTTATGTAGTTACAGTAGCAGGTTGCGCAATAATTTGCTTTTCTCTGCCACTCAATCACATCATCCGAGGACCTTCTCCGTTGCCATTAACATGAAGGCTTCCAAATTTTCCTCTCGCATTCTGCTCCTGAGACGACTCTTAATGAACTTAAGTGTCGAGAAGCTTCTTTCACATGCCACTTGTGTGCAGGACAGGGTCAACAAATATTTGTAGGCCAACTGTATTTTGTGGTACGCATGTGAGAAGAACTTCAGCTGCTGGAGGAGGAAGTAGCAACACACAGCACAGTTCCTGCAGGCTGTGCATCTTTTGCTAACAAGATCAATTTCCTCCATGTCCTCCTGATTGTCCTCTTCTTCCTCAGAGGTAAGAGACTGTGACTCTCTGGTTGTATACTCACTGAGAGGGGACTTTTTAATAGTGTCCCAGTGGAGGGCCAGGCTGCACAACTCAGATTGTAAATTTTCAACTGTTGCATCTTCATCAAAAGGAATGAGGCATTTACCGATGTCCTCAAGTGCATTGTGGGGAAGCCCATTTGAATTTATCTCTGGAAAATGAAGCGGATCTAGTAACGATAAGTCAGCATAGAGTTTCCCGTGCTGCAGGAAGCGGCGGTGCATACACTCAGAGACTGTATCAAGAATGATGTTGTGAACATTGATCCTGTAGGCTGTCAATGAGTCTGCAGTTGTGTTTTCTTCATCGGCAGACTCTCCTGGCATTGTTTTCCTTTTTTTCATGCGTTTTGGTGGCAGTGCAGGCTGCACTTCCATTTCAGAGTCCACATTTTGGAATCCACCATTGGCCCATTTCACAAAATTGTCTGCCACGTCTTTCACTGTGTCAAACTCTCTGACAAATTCTTGTAGTTTGTTGTGTGTTTCTGTCACCATGCGATGGGCAGTCAAGAGATCCATGGTATTGGTTTGGAGATACTTTGACAAAGGCGATGTGAGTGTGAAAACACGCAGGAACAACTGTGCAGTGAGAACTGTCTCATATTTAATGAGTGACTCAATGAAGGCACGTACAGCTGGCTTAAACTGTAAGTTGTCCTGAATTTTGGACAATGTTTCAACTAAGTCCACATACAAAGCATTCTTTGGCTGGGCAAAGGATCCAAAGATCTTCTTTAATGCAGCATCCTTTGAAGACCATCTTGTTTTCCCAATCAGTGAAATTCTTCTGTGTTGGGGGTCCTGACTCACACCTTCCCAAACATTCATTCTCTGATATGAGTCACGAAGAAACACTGCAGTCTCATTAATCAACCCAAATAATGATGCTGCTGTTATCACAACACCTGTGGTTTCAGACATAACCAGGTTTAAAACATGGGCATAACACCATACATGCATTTGAGTTGGGACTTCTTTTGACAGCCAGGCAGAAAACCCCCTGTATTGCCCCTGCATATTTGCAGCCCCATCTGTTGAGTTTCCAATGCAGTTCTTCACATCAAGTTTGCAAGTGGCCAACGTCTCCTTGAGCAGTTTAAGAAAGTCCTCCCCTGTTGATGACTTGCATTCAACAACTGCAAGTAGCTTCTCCTGAATGCTGCTCTCTGTTACGTAGCGGACTACAACACTGCACTGATCTTTTGATGTTATATCTTGGGTTGTGTCTATCTGTACAGTATACATTCCAGCCTGGTTTACTTCAGTTGCAATTGTTTCCTTGATGAGTTGCCGGATAGCCTCCAAAACAGAACATACTGTAGTTTTGGACATTAATGTCACTCGTGAGCCTCTTCCTTTGCCAGTGCTTGATTGGCTTTTTTGGATGCAGTCTTGAAAATGCTGCTGTAAACAGCTGTCATATTTGCTGAGAAGCAGAAGAATTTCAAGAAAGTTCCCATGATCCACAGACATGTCTGCTAATGAGTGAGCTGCCTCATTTTTACTTCCACGATAACCGAGTGCGCATTTGCCTATCAATTTTGTAACATCAATGACACGCTGTAGGACTTGTTGCCTCTTCTGCACCTGTTCTCTGCGAGCTGACATCATATTTGCATCCAGCAGGTTAGGGATGTCTGCTTTACTTATCCATGAAAGATAAGCATTCACACATTCCAGATGAATATGTGTGTTTTCATGACTGTTGAGCCTCTGATGAATGTGTCTCCAATCCTTACATCCTTGAATGAAGGCACTTGTGTCTGTCTTTTTAGAAAATGCCATGCAAACTGCACAAAATAATGAGTGGTTCTCAGCATCATAACTCACTCATTTTCTTTGTGATCCATCTTTATGTCTGTATGATTTCTTGACAGATTCTTGTGCGTCAGAAGGCTGATTTGGGTGAAACTTGAAAAATAATTCAAGTGTGTTGGATTTTGGACGTTTGAAATAATTACATTCATTCTGGATCACCTCTGTCACTGGAGCAGCTGTTTCTCTACTTGTGGCTGCAATAGCAGGTGCAGGTGTGACGGCAGCGTCCATTTCTTGGCCTACAGTCTGTGTTGCTGACTCTTCCTCCACTAATTCCTCCTCTCTTTTTTCCTCTTCAGACCTGCTCCCACTCTTGTCTGCCATCATGTCACCTTTATCACTCGTGCTAGCAGCAGGAGCGCTGCTGGGCACATCGTCGGGCACAGGCTTTTTAGAGAATAACTCCACAATATTTGCACTTTTCCCAGATTCAGCCAATAAAGCCTTATGCTTCTTCTCTCTTTTTTTTCTGCTCCACCCTTTTCTACTCGCCGTTTTCTCCCTCCTCGATCCATTTTATTTCATTCCGTGTTGTTGACCTGTTCGCATTACCCATCATTCAATTGTCATTTGACCCGTCATCTCACCAGGTCAACAATCGCGAGAAAATCCACTGACGACCGAAAAACATCCAAAAAACCTTATAATAGATTAGACATTAGATAAATTCACGCTATATGTCCTTTACAGGAAAAATAAAAAACGTCATTATCATTGTTTAGTTGAGTAGGCCTATTATTTGTTACAGTTAACAGGCTGTTTTTTTGTTTGCTTTTTTCCCTCTTTTTTGTGGGCGCCTTCAGCTCCACTTTATTTTTTATTATTTTTATTTATTCATTTATTGATTTGCGGCCGCCTATTGACGCAGCCGGTCCGCTTTATTTATTTATTTAGCCTAATCATTTGCGGCCGTCTATTGATGCGGCTGCTCCGCCCCGCTTTATATTTTCATTTATTTATTTGTTTGTGATGCTGCCTGGTGGCAGCCGCATGACCAGGCAGCCACAGTGGCATTTGCTCACATTGCCCAATGGCCAGTCCGTCCCTGGTTCTGTCCTTCTAATGATCTTTGAAAAAGGAAAGCTCCCTGTATTGGATCTCTCGGTGCACTCATCACATTGTTCTCCTAAATAGATCAAAATTAGAACAGTTGAGAGGTACTGTTGTGAGTGCAATGTCAACACTCATGATTTGTTCACGTTGACCATTGTTTTGATGCCATTTAACAGAGGGGACGAGAGCAACACTGTAACAGGCTTGATTTTCTTATTGAACTATGTTCACATGTCCCACCATGTGACTTTCAGGCTCTTTTCCAGCAGCTACACCTGAAGCTTTTTTAGAGTTTTTTAGGGAAAGTATCAAAAATATATATTATTAATTTAAGGTAACCCTAATTTCAAATCAAAAATATCTCTGTAGATTTGAGAAATCTTGTATGTTATGAACCCCAGCAGAAAATGAACTGCCTTTCTGTAGCAGAGCTCCAGTCAACGTCGTCTTGACAAGTAATTCTTGTGTTCAAAACCGAAGTACTTCAGCTAGTAAATACTATGTAAGGCTTGATTAAAGATAATACTACACTTGTTTTTATGAATCAGTACATGCCATGTTCAGTTTCACTCAGAAATGTCCAGTCTGTCTTCTTTCACCCTTTCCACATCATAGCATAAAGACTCTGCATGACATCAGAGTCACAGGAGTCAATTTTATTGACCAGTCATCTTCTATGAGAGCATTAGAAATTAAAATGCTTCCATTTTGAAATCAGCATGTCAGTTGCAACATCACAAAGCAACATCATGCTGCATAAACATGTTTTTTTCCACCTATAGCACTTGGTTAAGTGTATTAAAATTCAAATTACAGTCACGACTCTGGACTATTTTTGAATGATATTTTTTCAAAACATACCCTCATTCTGTGATTGTGCCATTTGTCCTCTAGGGGACAAACTCTGTTTCAAATCATTGACCATCTCCCAAAAAAACTTTTTTTAAAATCATAAACTGTGGAGATTTACAATGCTATCTATGAAATATTAGCTCAGTATGTCAGACACTTTCTTAGAGGTTTTTCAGTGGACTGCAGACCCAGTTTCACTCATTTTGATTTTCTCACATTGAAATTTGAGGCTGTTTGAAGATGAATATCTCAAGAACAATTCTAGATAAAAGCCTGAAACCTTCACTTGTTTGTCTTGCTAACGTCAGCAGATCAGATTGCTGTTAAATACAGCAGTGGATTGGACATCCCATACATTTGTGAAATACTGCATTAAGAATCACTTTGAGGTCTTCAAGAGTCATTTATTTTAGTACAATCATAAAACTAAACACATCCTAATAAAAGACATTAAAACTGAAAATTGACTGGTTCCATAAAATATTTCTTGTAAACAACAAACCAAAAAAACATCATTTGTATTTGTGTCTTTCTGATGCAGCCACACCCTTAGAAACACACGAAAAAGACTTTTCAACAAATATTTCATAATATTTAAGATTGTGTCAAATTTTCAGGGTGTCTCTGTGCTTGCGCTAGCCATTCTCCACTTCGCCATAGGCGAAGCCTTCCTCAGGATGGCAAAGCCATTTTTAGCATGTTTAGCCACGGTGGCAAAGCTAATTTTGCCTAATAAATGTGGAAAAAGGGTTAACTTGCAACTTTTTTGTAATTTGCCGAGCGATAATCAAAGAAAATAACAAACTGCGTCTCCTTTACTGAAGAGCGCTACCGAGTATAACCGGAACGACCTGAATGCTTCCGATCATTAATAGATGCACACTGTCACGTGTCTCGTCTCAGCCAATCAGAAAAAAGGATTCGGACTAATCCAGGTGTTGTGCAATTTTCACACTCCCCGGAAAAATCTGACTTCCCCTTCGCGTGAACGCGTGTGACTTACTTTTCACTCTGTGGCCACTTGACGGGGTTTTCTGTCGTACGTTTACTGCTTTTGCTGTTGTTTATGGGTTAAATGTGACTAAGTACCGAACTGCAGACATGTTTTCCTGTTAAATATGATTAGGTGACATGTTTCTCCTCCTCTTCTCATCCGTATGTGCCCACCCTAAATGGCATTGGGGAGATCCTACGCTACTCTCAGCTTCACTCCTATGAGGACATCAGGACAGGACAGGGTGTAGTCGCCAAATATTGTTCACATTCCATCAGTGTTCTACACGTGTCATTAAAATAATTGTTCACTGAGAAAACTTTATATCTCCTTACTTAAAATCAGACTCCCCTAAGAATGCAAGATATGGCATCAAAATATGTCTGGTATTTATGTATAAAGTCTTTAATATAAGTATCGTTCTTAAGTATAAAGTAATTTCTTATTGTTGTTATTTTTATAGGGCCAGTTCACAATATAATAGAATTGAAATTCTTTATTGATCCCACACCTGGGAAATTATTAGCTACAACAGCTAAAACACCAAATCACAACAAGTTTAAAAAAAAAACTCGTAAATTACAGTCTGCAAGAACAGAATATTGAAATAAGGGGCTAAATGATCACAGTATGGCAGATTAAGAACAGAGAGACCATTTCAAAACTAGATCTTGAACAGAAATATGCAGGTTGAGTTAAAAGTGCAGATTGTATGATATGAAATAAAATCTGGAGTCAGATTTTTCTGGGCCACTTGACAAAATCTGACTCCCCTACTATTCTTGGAATGCAAGAAGTGGCAACCTCCAAACTTTCTCAGCTACAACATCTGCACCTCTGCTACTGCTGTGTGAAGTATCAACTATGTATTACTTATTACTATCATTACAGGAGAGAAGTTGTAGGGGTAGTCAGATTTTTCTGGACCACTTGACAAAATTTGTCAGATTTTCTACACTTTCTCTCCTGTAATGACTACTTCACACAGAAGCAGAGGTGCAGATGCTGTAGCTGAGAAAGTTCAGACAGACAGACAGACAGACAGACAGACAGACAGACAGACAGACAGACAGACAGACAGATAGACAGAAAGACAGATAGATAGATAGATAGATAGATAGATAGATAGATAGATAGATATCCTAAGGCCAGTAATCTCCTAAATTAATTATGATTAATCATCAGAGAATCACTGCCAGTGTCATGGTAATGACTGGATGCAGCTAATTTACAAAGAAATGATTCGGAACTACATGTCAGCTTTCAAAGATTGGACTTTTCATAGAACACTTCATGTTTTTAAATTTACAGACGGACAGACAGGAACCCTAAGGCCAGTAATCTCCTCAATTAATTATGCTTAATCATCAGAGAATCACTGAACCAGCTCTGCATCTAACGGGTTCCTGCAGCCCAGAGGGATCTCAGGAACCATTAAGGTGGTAATTGAGGAAATTCGCCCTGCTGCTCACTGCCTCCATCCAGACGTCTATCCCTCTACCACTGATAATTCATTTAACTGAGTAACCACTTTGAACGGTTTGATTAATTTACCAGTCACATCTGTTAACGACAGCTTTCCTCTTAATGGATTTTGCAACGAAGCAACGAAGACACTAAACAAGAAATTAGACCTGAATTCTATGAAGCCGGATCTCAAGGACTTTAAGTTTGTGGAGGACTTCATAAACCTTTACTGAACCCTGCATGGAGAAATCTTCTTGGCAGGGGTTCAGTCTGTGTCCAGTGTGCATACGCTGGTGTCGTTGTAGGGTTCCTTGTTGGTTGGACGTTGGTCCAGACTGGTCAAAGCAGCACTGTTCACCATTGGCAGAGTGCTGACAAGTCTGAGACTTTTGTCCATCTGTTCCGTTCTGCTTGGAAAACAAAGAGAACGTCACTGTTGGAATTTAACATTCAGTTGTCTGATTATGTCAGAATTCCTAATCTAACCTACATCCCCAGATTAACCTGGACCAGATTTCTGTGACAAAACCAATACAGGTTAGACTGAATGATAGCTGATAATGTGTTAACAGAATTCAACTGACCACAGTTGTTCAAAACGGTTTTGAAACAATTTTGCAGCAATATCCAAAATTATCCAATACACAATTGTGTGTACACTGTGACTGAGACCAGTCTTTACATACCTCACTGTGACACTGATTGAATGCTTTCTTTCTGGTGCGGATCTGCTGGTGTTGTTTCAGGGAACCCAAAGTTGTAAAAGTCTTCTTACACTCATCACATCTGTATGGTCTCTCCCCAGTGTGGACACGTTGGTGAACTTTGAGGTTTGCAATGTAGCTGTAGCGTTTCCCACACTGATCACAAAGGTATGGTTTAACCCCAGTGTGGGTCACTTCATGAGCTTTTAACTGTGAGTACAATGCAAATGGTTCACCACAGTGATCACATCGGTACACATCATGTCCAGTGTGGATGCGTTGGTGATATTTTAAGGTCTGTTGGGAGCTGAAAGTTTTTTCACAGGAGTCACAGTGGTACCGCTTTGTACCAGAATGGGGGCATTGATGGATCAACAACTGTTCATGCTGAGTAAAGGTTTTCACACACTGATCACAGTTGAATGGTTTCACTCCACTGTAAATGAGTTGATGGCTTTTTAAATGAGTCTTCCGAGTAAAAGCCTTACCACACTGATTACAGCTGAACAATTTCACTCCACTGTGAATGAGCTGATGTCTTTTTAACATACTCTTCTGATTAAAAGCCTTTCCACACTGAGCACAGCTGAATGGTTTAACTCCACTGTGAATGAGTTGATGGCTTTTTAACTGACTCTTGTGAGTAAAAGCCTTTCCACACTGATCACAGCTGAATGGTTTAACTCCACTGTGCATTAGTTGATGACTTCTTAATGTACTCTTGAGAGTAAAAGCCTTTCCACATTGATCACAGCCAAACAATTTCACTCCACTGTGAATGAGTTGATGGCTTTTTAACTGACTCTTCTGAGTAAAAGCCTTTCCACACTGAGCACAGCTGAATGGTTTCACTGCACTGTGAATGAGTTGATGGCTTTTTAAGTGACTATTGTGAGTAAAAGCCTTTCCACACTGATCACAGCTGAATGGTTTAACTCCACTGTGAATGAGTTGATGTCTTTTTAAGTCACTCTTCTTAGTAAAAGCCTTTCCACACTGATCACAGCTGAATGGTTTAACTCCACTGTGCATGAGTTGATGGCTTTTTAAATGAGTCTTCCGAGTAAAAGCCTTACCACACTGATCACAGTTGAATGGTTTAACTCCACTGTGCATGAGTTGATGGCTTTTTAAGTGACTATTGTGAGTAAAAGCCTTTCCACACTGATCACAGCTGAATGGTTTAACTCCACTGTGCATGAGTTGATGGCTTTTTAAGTGACTATTGTGAGAAAAAGCCTTTCCACACTGATCACAGCTGAATGGTTTAACTCCACTGTGAATGAGTTGATGTCTTTTTAAGTCACTCTTCTGAGTAAAAGCCTTCCCACACTGATCACAGCTGAATGGTTTAACTCCACTGTGAATGAGTTGATGGCTTTTTAACTGACTCTTGTGAGTAAAAGCCTTTCCACACTGATCACAGCTGAATGGTTTAACTCCACTGTGAATGAGTTGATGTCTTTTTAAGTCACTCTTCTGAGTAAAAGCCTTTCCACATTGATCACAGCTGAATGGTTTGTCCACAGTGTGAATATGTTTGTGAATTCTTAGCTTTGTTGCTGTAATAAAAGTCTTGTCACATTGCTCACAACTCAGTGATTCATCTCTTTTTGCCGTTGTTGCCGAACCATCCTTATCCTCCTCAGAGGTCCGACATCTCACTCCATTGCTGTGTTTACATTTCTGTAGCAAAAGACAAAGATAAAAACAGAGGCAGTGATGGAAGAGCAATCATGAAAAAAATTGAACCTAAAAGTCTCAATTCCATGTAGTTAGACATGAGGCTGAAACAAAATCAAGAATCTGCAGACATGCCAGCAGCTTTGTCATTAGAAACCTAGAAATGTGTCAACAGCACACTCACAATGTCAACAAAACTATTTTCACAGGCCGATAGTTTTCAGCTTTCTACACGGTAGTTTTAGAATATTGGGTAGTAAAATCTGTCGATCAGCGTGAAAAACAAAGCAGAGCTCGTGACTGATGGGATTGTACCACCAGGATCTCTTGATCCCCAGACTTTCCGTTAAGTTACATTACTGGAGAAATGTACAATTTGAAATTTCTCCTCGGGGATCAGATGTTGATACCAGTCCAGAAAAGATCTGTAATTCTGCCACTGAATTCTGGATTTGGCCCGAACGACCTGGGAAATTTGTTGTGCAGCAGTTACACAAGCGTTCACCATCAAACAACAAAAGCAACAAAACAGTAAAACACAGGGATGTCAACAGGAAATTCGGATTTCAGCTGAAAATTGACGTGGCGGGGCGGGGGGGATGAAGCTGAGAGATTTATAGAAGTCATTTAGACTGATAAAAATGGTCAAAAACATAACACTAGACTTGTTTCAGTCAGCAAATTTAATGAAAAGTTAACTTACATGTTCTTCAATCTTTTCTCACTATCTTCAGTCCAAAATATTTCACAAATCTATGAGTTCTATTCTACTATGTACAATATATACAAGTCAGTTCACTGCAACACTCCTATTTTGTCAATTTTCTTCTCTTTGCAGCAAGCTGTGTAAGTCTCTGGACAGCCTTCCTTTTCAACTCCTGCTGGTGGGCTTTTCTTGCAGTCATTTCCTTCTCTTTCAATGTATCTTTTGCCTTGGCACTTGAAGTAGCTGTTGATGCTGCTGGTGTAACTGTCTGACAGTGCTACGCATCCACGCGATCCGTAATTAATCAAATCGTTACAATACACACAAAAAGCTTTTCCGGCCACGTCTGGTTTCTTCAGAAATTGTCCAAGTGTTTCCGTTACCTCGTCGATCATTGAGCCAATTTTCACCTTCACAGTGACTTTTCTCTCCAGCCATTCCCATCGGAACTTATTTTTGACACTTTTGTCAATTTCTGTGACTGGTGACTCCTGATCCTTCGTTAAAAATCTCATCATTCCACTCAACACGATACCAAATCTCCAAACATCCGAGTCGAACACGCCACCATGAATTTGTAACAAAGAATGCTACGAGCAATTTGATTGGTCCAAGCTTGAAGCTGTCCAACTGCTGGGCCATTTACAATCGAACGATAGCTTCAGTGAAAATCTCGCAGGAGTGAGGCGTGAGTTTCGTAGTGAGGCGCGAGTTTCGTTTAACGAAACTCACGCCTCACTCCCGCGAGATGTTAACAACGTTAACATCAGCGACAATAAAGTACCTAACCCCCCCCTAAAATTTTCTCAACAGATTTAGAGGATTCACAGAAATGTTCAAATTTGACATTAAATTGGCGGAAATCCGCGGATCCGCAGACAATTGTCATCCCTGAAAACAGTTAAAGGAATAACAACGATTAAAGGAAATGTTTTTAAAATGTAAAAAAAACACAGTAAAACAATTAAAAGCAAAATAAAAGCCATTTAAAGAAAAATCAAACAAAACATAAGATAGACAGGGACATCGGCAGCAATCTTGGTCATTTGGTCAGACGTCGTAAAAGTTTTCAATAAACAGCCACCGATGTAATCATGTAGAGGACTTTTCTTTGGTCTGCACTGTTTGAGACACCAGATTACATTTTTAACATAGATTTATTTCCAACCCGGATAAAAGAAAGGGATTCTGTGGAGACGCTGACATGAGACAGTTTTTAGTCTCAGCGTGTTTAGCCCTGAAATCATGGCAGTCAAACCTGACATAAAAACTGTTCAGACTTTGAGCCAGCTCTAAATCAATATTATAACCACTGAGCTGAACTCTCTCATTGACACATTAATTGGTTCCAGTGATCAGATTCATGCCGTCCCAGACTGAACTGAGGTTGTTCATTTTGAGCTGAGACTCAAGGTTGTCTTTGTATTGTCTTTTGTGGGTCCTGATCTCCTACTTTATTTCCTTCTGTCAGTTATACAGATTTAGTGTATTTCCTTCTCTGAAGACTGTTTTCTTTCTGAACAGTAGGTCTTTAAGCTTCTTAGAAACCCATGGCTTAGTGTTTGGATATAGTTTAACAGTTTTTCCAGGAATAACACTGGTTTCACAGTCTGTGACCCAGCTGCTCACAACATCAGTCGGTTCATCAATATCAGCTGAGGACTCCTTAAACACGTCCCAGTCAGTAACCTCCAGACATCCCTGCAGAGTGTGACAAACTCTCACTCTGATGTTCTGCACTTTGCCTTGCTTCAGTACAGTGGTAGACAGGGATAAGGAGGATGCAGTTGTGGTCAGAGGAACCCAGAGCAGAAGCACCTTTGTGCCCACAGGTATTTATTTCACTGGCCTTTGGACGGATATAGACAAGTTTCACAAATATTTGGGGAAACTTCTGAGGCAGATATGAAGGGCACAATGAAGCAGAAAGCAGTTCTAAGTCAGTAGTGCACAGTTTCTCCAGGACAGTGTCAGATTTGCACCAGCACTGTCCTTGTCATTTGGAAGACCCACTTGTGCCCAAGCTTTCATTTGCTGGCTGATGTTGCTTCCATATTTCCACATAATGTTCTATCTTCTTGATGCCATCTATTTTGTGAAGTGCACCAGTCCCTCCTGCAGCAAAAACACTCTCACAACATGGTGCTGCCACCCCCATGCTTCACAGTTGGGATGGTGTACTCAGGCCATCCTCAGCCAGCATCTTCACAAGGTCGTTTGCTTTTGTTCTGGGCTTGATGAGCACATTTCCCTCCAAAACAATTCTAACCTTAACCAATCTCCATCTTGAGCAGTAGGATGGCTTGACATTCCCATGGTGTTGATCTGTGCATGTAATTATTTGGACAGATAAACGTCAAACCACAGCAATCTGGAAATTGCACTCAAGGATGAACCACACCTGTGGAGGCCCACAAATGTCTTCCTGATGTCTTGGCTGATTTCTTTAGGTTTTCTAATGTCATCACACAAGGAAGCAGTGGGTTTGAGGTGTGCCTGAAAATACATCTTAATCTATCAAAAGCTTTCAAAGTCAGGACATCATCATCTTGAAGGCATAGCAATCTTAGTGTATGCAAACTTCTGATTATAGAATAGAATGACTTTATTCAGTCCCTCCAAGATTTCGCGGGCGTTTTTCGTGATTGTTGCGGCCGAAAATGCCTGAATTCGCGGCAGATTTTCTAAAAAAATTGCGTTAAAAGTTGCAATGTTTTAAGCTTATTTGTTGTGATGAAATTGCGGGAGACAGTGACAACTACTAAAAAGCTGCATTTTTTCCAGATTGTAGAACATGTTTCAACGCTGTAATTGACAATATTTATTCCGAAATTAATTATATAACGTTCCAACCCATTTCCACAAAAGCTGGCACACCACAGTGGGAAATTAGCAGCAGCCAGATACTGGTTTAACATGATGTGGTTGGTAGATTTGCGGCACAAAATGCTAATTTACTATTGAATGAATCATATTTGGACATATCTGTCAGTGGCTTAAAAAGTTAATTTCACATCCTGGCACACACGTGTTCACAAGCACACGCTCACGGCTTGTCACGTCAACTAACAAGAACAGCACAGAGAGCGCAGTCCTGCACCAAGACAGGGGTGTGTTCTGCATGTGTACATACCGAATCGCGTGACCTAAATATGTAGCTGGTAACTGGAATTGATGGGACTCAGAAACACCCCCACAATTTAATCAGTTGTTCCTTGTGTCATTTCCGATACGTCCACAGTGGTAGATTTGTTGTAGGATCACAATCATGTGATAGTCAGCAGGCCGCTGAGGTAGCATTCATCTGTTGCCATGGTTACCGTGCCGCTATCAGACGCAGTGCCGCTATGAATCCTTAACAAATACGTGGATCCAAACTTTAAGTCGCATCACTGCTGAAGTCTAATCATTTGGTCCTTGTGTCATTTCTGACCGACCCTGAAAATTTCATTCAAATCCCTGAGTCTGTTTTTGAGTGATGTTGGTAACAGAGGAAGGATTCACACACGCCGATTGTCACATAACACTGCCGTGTTCTTTGGTGGAATAATTAAACTAATTTACCTCATTCTTTCAGTACTCTAATGGATCTGGATGCAACGGTTTCCATCATGGTGATTAATGTGGTCTGTTTTCCGCTCATTTCAGCCGTTCTAATATGTTTCATGTTTTTTTAAAGTGTATTAATAGCTGATTTTTTTTTTCTTCTTTTTTTGAATTCCACCACAATATTGCACGGTTGTAAAACAGTTTAGCTTCGCTTTGGTGAAAAACATCAGTGAATTAGTTGTTTATCAATGTCTTCAGCAGTCATTTTTGTTGGTAAATGAGAGACATTAGTACCGCACATGTCTGCATCTTCAAACCATAAACAAGGAAGTGAATTTGGTGACGTATGTGCATTAGGTTTGCGCTGGGGGCTGCTATGATTGGTGGAACTCACGGGAGGCGGGCCAAAATTGCGGGAAAGTTGCGGTGATTGGACAAAATTGCAAGGCCACGCAAAATTTGCAGAGATTGGTTGATTTCGCGTGATCACAACATCGCAAATTCCTGGAGGGACTGCTATATTGATCCCCGAAGGGAAATTCAATTGTTTGGTCTTATCTTTATGCATTTGAATTAAACAGTCCGATTGCTGATGGCAAGAAACATTTCCTGAATCTTTCAGTCCTGCAGCACAGGGATAGGAGCCGTCCACCGATGTTTTGTTGTTCACTGAGGCAAATGTGAAGTGGATGATCCATGTTTGTCAGAATGGCCTCCATCTTTCTAAGTGTCCGTCTCTCCACCTCATCCTCCAATGTGTTCAATCCGATTCCAACTACAGAGCAGCTTTTTTAATCAGTTTGTTCAGATGCCTTGCATCCTTGTTCTTTATGCTGCCTCCCCAGCAGACTGCAACATAAAACAGGACACTTGCTACCACAGACTGATAAAACATCTGCAGCATCTTACTGAAGATGTCTATTGATCGAAGTGCTCTCAGGTAAAAAAAGTCGGCTCTGGCCCTTTTTGTAGATCAAGTCTGCATTTTTAGACCAGTCTAATTTATTGTCAAGGTGGACACCTAAATATTTATATGATGTCACCACCTCCATGTCAACACCACAAGTGTTCAATAGATGAAGAGGGGTTTTGGATCTGCGGAAATTTATGATCATTTCCTTTGTCTTTGAGGCGTTGAGTAGCAGGCAGTTTTTGTGACTCCAGTCACTGAAGGCACTTATCAGATCTCTGTATTCAGCTTCCTGTCCATTTCTGATACATGCCACGATAGCAGTGTCAGCGTATTTCTGAATGTGGCAGGACTCAATGCTGTATTTGAAGTCAGATGTATACAGTGTGAACAGGAATGGAGCCAGGACTGTTCCTTGTGGAGCCCCAGTACTGCTCATTAATGTCCCAGAAACACAGTTCCCCAGCCTGACAAACTGGCCTTCCTGTCAGGTAATCTGTGATCCATGAAACACAGAAAGGAGCCACTCCCATCTCTGTGAGCTTGTGCTTGAGGATGGTGGGTTGGATGGAGTTGAAAAATCAAAGAACATGATTCTCACATAAACTCCAGGTTCCTCCAGATGAGACAGGGCATGGTGAAGCATGAAGAGGATGGCATCATCCACTCCAATGTGTTTTTTGTAAGCCAACTGCAAGGAATCGAGTTTGTCTTTGACCTCAAGCCTCAGTAGACGTAAAACCAGCTGCGCCAGAGTTTTCATGATGTGTGAGGTCAGAGCAATAGGTCTGTAGTCATTTAGTTCAGCCGGACATTTGATTTTTGGTACCGATACAATACAGGATGTCATCCATAGAGCAGGCAGTCTTTGCAGGTAGGACTGTGTTTCTACAGAAGCTGATGTATTCAGTAAAACAATCAACCTGTCTGTCAATGTTCATACTGTCCTCATCCGTTTCCAGAAGCACATTCCAGTCTGTTGATTCAATGCAGTCCCTTAGAGCTTCACTAGTTTGAGGAGTCCATCTTCTGATTTGGACTTTAGTTGCAGACTGTCTCAGCACACAAGGTTTGTAACAGGTCTGCAGATAAACCAAGTTATGATCTGACCTGCCCAGTGGTGGGAAGGCAGTAGCTCTGTAAGCTTCTTTGACATTGGCATACAGCAGGTCTAGGGTTTTATTCTCTCTGGTAGGGCAGTTAAACTGTGTAAATCCAGTCAGATGAGAGGAGAGGCTGACATGATTGAAATCTCCTGATATTATTACAAGTGCCTCAGGATGTTGAGTCTGTATCCTAGCTACAGTATCATGCAACACATCATATGGAAACAAGTAAGTTGCTTTGGGTGGAATGTATACAAGTATTGTTATGATGTGACCCTTGGAACATAGTATGGTCGAAGTCCATAGTCAAGTCCAAGATTGTGAAGAAAGTAATAAAAATTCTATTAAAAAAATTGTCTTTCGTTATTCTGGCATTTAAAGATAATTTTGGTCATCTTAACAGACATAAAACAGGAGAAGCATTGCCAGATTTAATGTCAGATCGTGTAAATTAAAAAAGGGTTATGTGTCGTTTATACAGTGTAAGTAAACTTCTGGGTTCAACTGTCTGAATTTCTTGAAAAGGAAAAGGCTGGTAAACTCACAATGCTCAAAAGTATTATTCTCTACCAAAGAAAATGCTGCTCTTTACCTTCCTCAACAACTTGCTTGAAAAACAAGACTTTTCTTCCGTTACTTATCTTCATCATCATGTAAGACATTTTCATAAAGTATGATCAGCAGCTAGTTCAGCCTCAAACAAAGAACAAGCAGCTTCCTAGCAGTCCACCATCATATCCTCAGTACAGCTGCTTCTGCAGAGCTACATCTCTCCAGCCAACGTCACCTGGCTTTGGTCGGCCCATCTAACCAACTGGAGCAACTTTACACATTTTAAAGAACAAATGAATGATCATAATGTTACAGTGGTATGTTTCTCACCTTTTGTGAAGAATCCATGTTTCCTCCGTTGTTGAGCTCAGACTAAATGGCTGCCAACATTCCTCTGCTCCTCCGTCAGACTCTCCTCCTCCTGCCAATCACCTGTCACATCAAACACATCTTCATTAGGATACCACTCTATACACAAGTGTCAGAGTGTCCCATATGTTCATCAGCCAACACAGAGGACACATTTCAACTCAATAGTTCACTTTTAGCTCTTTTCAGTTTCACCTAAAACTGATACAAATGAACTTAAACTGTTAAAAATAAGGAACACAGACAGAAAACAGACACGGAAAAAGAGAATAAAGAGAACATAAAGATGCTACTGCAGGTGATTCAAGACAGGAATGCTGGTAGAAAACTGTTCATGCTGTAAGTTAGTGAATGTATTTTACTGCTCAGTGTTCTGTTTAAAGGCAGCTCTCACTCTCTGTTCTTTGCACTCTTCCATAGTGTCAAGTGTCCTCCCACTTTCAATGACAGGCGATTCTCATTGATGATTTTTCTCACAGTTTCTGCAGTTTCCCCACTTGAAAAAGGATGTTTCATCTACCCAGGGTTTGAGCAGGACTCCACTCATCAATCAGACAGTTGCTTTCTTTCTTTTCCCTCTTTTATTTTGCAGTGGTCGCAAATTCATGAGATACAGAGGTGGCAACTTCCATAAGTCCATAAGTTTAGTTGATAGATTGAGGTGAAAAACCTTTAAACAGAACACAAAAGGACAATGTTGGCATTACTGCATTCAGCAAATAGTAACAACCATTCCTCATGAACATTTTCACCACATTGGCAAATGCTACTCCACTCAATTTATGTTTGTCAACCTCAACACCACATAAACTGAAGCGACAAATCATGGCATGAGCAATATTCAACCCAATACTATACCACACATGAATTTATCTGTATTCTAAAGAGTTGATTTTGAATCACAGTTTAACAAATTACTCTGAGCATTTTTATCAAAAATGTTTTAACCATTTTATACTTTTTACTTCATGGTTTTAAAATTATTTAAAGTGCATAAAGTGCTTTTAAAGTGCAATCCTTTCCAGATCCAATAAATAAATAAAGGGCATCGTAAAAACCCACCATTACAAACAGGATGAATTCACTGGTCTTAGCTGGAACCCTCTAATTAGCACATATTAGCCTGCAATCTTATTTTCAACTGAACAATTTAAAAAACACACGGCAATTATTGGTAAACAGACAAAGTTTACAGCAAGCCGCTCGTGGCTGATCTCCGTGGCTAATGCTAATGCTAACACATACTGCAGTGGCACACATCGGCAGCTTAAACAGTCTTTTAGAGTCTCCAGAATTCTGCTCTTACCGGCTGCAACCAGGATTTTGGAGATGAAGGCAATCCTGCACAGTTTGCCGCAGATCTTGATGCTTTCCCAACAGAAACTCACGGACACTTTGTTTGAACTCGGTCATTCATTCTCAGTTCCTCCTCAGTGTTGCGTGTGTCCCCATGTATGCCGCTGGTGGCAAACCTGCAGCCGCAAATTGTTTCCGCCCCAGCTTCTTCTTCTTCTTCTTCTTCTTTTTGTTTAATGGCAGTTGGCACGCAACTTTAGGTGCATTACCGCCACCTTCTGGAACGGAGTGTGGGGCAGGAAGGCCCCAGCAGCCCTTAAACCCTCTCTCTTAAACCTGTTCTTTCCATAAATAAAAGCAATGCTCTAGCAACATGTTTCAAAGATAAATTACTCAAAATTTCCCTGACCTCGAATTTAATTTTACTATCACAGATTTTCCTCATGAATACTCTTCTCTGCTGCTGAAACTTGGGGCAATAAATCAATACATGCTCAACATTCTCCTCCACTCTACAGCATTCACATTCCCCTGTATTATGTTTTCCAATAATTCTCAGAGTGCTATTCAGCCCTGTGTGCCCGAGTCTTAATCGTGACAAGACATCCTCCTCTTTCCGGCCTAAACAGCTGTGTTCTCCTAAATTCCCCTCTACACGTCTTTGAATGGAGTAATAAAAGCGACCTTTCAAGCAGGTATCCCATTGTCTTTGCCATTTCTTCTTCATTCGTTCTTTAACTATTGTTTTAACTTCAGATCTACTATACTTCATGGGAAAGTCAATTACATTTTTAGCAGCCCCTCTTTTTGCATACTTGTCTGCTAACTCATTTCCATCCACTTCTGTGTGTGCCGGAACCCACAAAATAATAACTTGCTTGCCTTGTCTCCCTCGCCTATAACTAATTTGACCAATTTCACATATAATATCTTGTCTTGCCTCAGATTTCAAATTTTTAACACTTATTGCTGCACTGCTGGAGTCAGTTGCAATCACAGTTCTTTCTTTTCCATTATCCTCTGTCCAGTTTAATGCCAGCAATATTGCTGCCAATTCCCCGGTGTACACTGATAACTTGTCGCTTGTTCTTTTATTAATAGCAATGCCTAATTCAGGAATAACAAAAGACACTCCAACCTGACCTGTAAGTGACCTTGACGCATCAGTATAAATTACCAAATCATTTGAATAAACATAAGAAATATACCCATTAACAGAACCACTATTACACTTCTTTTCCAATAAGCTTAGATCCACCTTTATTTCTGTCAGTAACCATGGAGGAGTAAGAGAAATTGAAACCGTTGGACTTATTTCAAGTTGATCTATTCCGGACTCTTGTGTCATGCTTTCTATTACCCATCCAAAGTTATTAATCTGCACCTTCTCTTTTTCCTGACATGGCTGCAAAACATTCAACACCGGATGACTTTGTCTATGTCTCTGTAAGTTAGCCCAGTAAGTCAGGGCGAATTGCATCCTTCTAAAATCTAATGGCATCGCTCCCATCTCCACTTGAATGGCATCTACTGGGGTTGTTTTCATTGCTCCACAGCATAACCTCAATTCAAGACTCTGAACAACTTCCAACTTTTTCAGGTTGGTCTTGGCAGCTGAACTGTAAACTACACAGCCATAATCTATCACTGATCTGGTGTAGGACCGGTGTGTAAATGCTTCTCCTTTGAGTTTTCAGCTCCTTCCAGTTTGACTTGACACATAGACTGCTTTGCACTCTGTGTCACCTGTACCTTCAGACTTCTGAATAAAAGAACAAAAGATTTATTGCAAAGAACAAAAAGGTTTTGCCTCCACAGCAGCTTGTTATGAAAATGATTGTATTTGATGATTGAACGTTCTTAATTATTGTAATACTGTGTGATGTGTGCTAAAAGAGGAACAAGGACACGAGCCATCATAAATATCATTTCATTTTACATGTCTTATTAAAAATATGACATTATATAAATATGCACTACTGTTCAAAAGTTTGTGGTCATTTAGAAATGTTTTTTTCTTTTTCTTGAAATCAGTTTTTTCAATGAAGATAACATTAAATAAATGATAAATCCAGTCTAGACCTTGTTAATGTGGTAAATGACTATTGTAGCTGGAAACGGCTGATTTTTAATGGAATATCTCCATAGGGGTACAGAGGAACATTTCCAGCAACCATCACTCCTGTGTTCTAATGCTACAAGTGTTAGCTAATGCTGTTGAAAGGCTCATTGATGATTAGAAAACCCTTGTGCAGTTATGTTCAGAGGTGGAAAAAGTACTGAAAAAATGTAATTGAGTAAAAGTATCTTTACTTTGTTTAAATTCTACTCAGAGTAAAAGTAAAAGTACCCATCTAAAAATGTACTTGAGTAAAAGTTCAAAATTACTTCATTTAAAATGTAATTTGAGTACAAGTTACTTCGTTACTTTCATTTATTTAATGCAAAAAAAGGATGAGTCACAGGGCCAGGTTGGGTGTCAAATTCGGCCCGGGACTTTTTGGACCAGACGAGCCCACCTGTGCGCACCCCCCTTTTCTGCTCAAGTCTGCTAAAATTGGATCCAACCTGTTAACCTGCACACCAACTGACCTACAAGAGCTGCCGTGTTCATGTGCTGGGGATGCACATTTTGGATAATTGGTGGCCTTAAAAAAGAACTGAATTATCATTTGCATGAAACAAAGCCAGGAGACATCATGATGTGACTGGTTCAGCAGGCTTTGAGTGACACTGAATTAAACTTCTGCTTCAGGAAAACATGAAAGCTCTAACCAGCAGCCATTAATCATCACAGGAGACTTTTTCACTGATCTCGTGTTGTGTTTGGTGAATTTACCATGTTGTGTATTTGTACTTTCTCTGTGTCCTTCACTGACAGTAATCTAACCACTGAGAGGTAGAACTGCTGAAAGTGTTTGAAGTTAAACACAGCAGTGTGTATCTGGTTCAGACAGAATTAATCCTCATGAAATGTGTGTGTTTCATGTAGTAACATAATAAGGTTTTGTTTGAATGGTATTGATCCCCTGTAGAAGATGGACTTGTAGTGTGTTTTTAAGGGATCACTTCTATTAAAATCTGGCCTAAGTTGCCTTATACCTTTATACCTTATTTACCTTTATGAAACATGTTTGCACTTTTATTCAAATCAAAATCAAATTAAATCAAGCTTTATTGTCATTTAGCTGTAAATACAGCAGAAGTGCACACAAGATGAGCGAATGTTTCTTCAGGATCCAGTTTGAAACAATTAAACTTTACAGTAGAGAAAAAAAACTTCACTTCATTTTCGTTCATGTTTTTCTACTTCATTTATCTTTAACATGCTAATTTTTTCCCACACAGAGCTATACAATGTGGTACTACACTATAAACATTTACAAAATGAACATTTAGTGAAAGCTTTGTGTTGGTGCACAATGTATTATATTACACCACTAACATATCATTCTGGGACATTAATGTTCATGCTTTTAATCTTGTTACTGCTTTAGAACTGCTAACTGCCTGATTTACTCTAAAGAAGCTTGTGTCTACATTTATTCACTTAATTTAAAGTCATTTTTTCTATTCCATTTATCTAGTGAATCCTTTTTAATAAGTCCTTAAAATGTGTTGTACTGTTTTCCATTGATTTCTTTCTTTTATTTCAACTTTATAGATAGATTTATAAAGCTATTGTATTTTGACTGATGCACAACAACACAACAAGCCCTCAAAACAAATTTTTCACTTTCAGCACTCATTGCAAACTTCTTGAACCTGTTGTGCTTGCTGATCCATGATCCACTGAACAAATGCTAAGTAGGTGTGTGTGACTGCATGTATGAGTGTGTGAGCTCAGATAAGCCACATGCAATCACTCATCCCACCACCAAACTTGCAACATGTCCGAGTTGGACCTTCCAGCAGCCACTGACATTACTCACATTCTGTGACAAAGTGTTTAGTTGTCAGTTAAACCATCACAAACACTAAACACACAACACTTCATGACCAGCACACATGCAATAGCCGGGAATCGAACCCAGGTCAACTGCTTGGAAGGCAGCTATGCTCACCACTATACCACCATCGCTATGAAATGGACTGTTTTTGTGTGCTCTCAGGAGTTCAAACGGATAAGAGTAGTAGGTGCAGAGAAAAGGGAGGAAATGAGCATCAGCCAGAAGCCCTGATCTCTGTCACGACACACTACATCTTAGTATTTTCTACAGCAAAACAACCTGATGAAAATTAAACTCAATCTTGAATCATTCTCGAAACAACTTCCACATAATGGGAAAGTGATATTGATGAGCCTATTGATTCCACATTCCCATGGTCTGCAGTCTTTTTTTATAACTTTCTTTTCAGACTTTGGCTAGAGTCATTTTGTTGTTTATAGCCTGTTTTATATTTTGAACTGCTGGTATTGATTTCAGATTATCCTTTGGTGCACTGGAATTATACAGGGTAAACTAACTTTATTTTGTTCTGTTGTTGTGTTATAACTTAGTATTGTGTTTGATGATCTCTGTCAGATGAGAAGATGAGGTGGAGGACAGTGGAGGAAGTTCCATGGTGTAATGGTCATCACTCTGGGCTCTGGATCCTGGTGTCCCTGGACTTAATGGAGATGATAGGGGATGAAAAGTTGTGTGCATTTTTCTGACCACCAAGCCTGTCCTCCAGTACCCACCAACTTTAACCTCCACCAACAGGTGAGCAGAGACTCTGCTGACCTCAGGAGAGCTGCACGGAGCAACAGGGAGAGACGGAGCTCCAATATTTAAGTGATTAGATCAATGTGTAAAGCAAGGGTGGGAACACGACAGATGATTGTATGTGAAGCCAAATTTTGCGCTTTCATCACACAGAACAGAAAGCAGGAGCACAGGAGTTGTCATGGCCGAGTGGTTAAGGCGATGGACTAGAAATCCATTGGGGTCTCCCTGCGCAGGTTCAAATCCTGCTGACAACGTTTGACTCTTTTCTGCAGTGACAATCTATGAAATAAGAAGAGATGATGTTTAACTGATGATCTCATAATAAGCGCGTGAGAAAGTCCTGATTTGAATATCATGTCATTTCTGCACAGGCACTCACCTTTGATATAGAGGATGTGAGTGATGCTTTCAGTTGTCATATGTTTCCTCCTACAGTGCATGTATGAGGCCCCAGCTTCAGACTCTGACATCTCCATCAGTGTACTTCTTCAAGAATTTAAACCCACCAGGACTATCCAGATTACATTTAACTCTGTAAATAAACATTTTTCAGCCTGTTCAATGTTATAAATGTTGTGTTGGGCCGTTAAAGGAGGTTTTCCTCACATTTTGGTGTATTTTAACCCTTCCATGGTCTAAATTCTTTGAACAGATCTTGTGCTGTAATCAATGTCTAACTGAGTTTTTATTTTCATTGCAGTGGTTGATTTTTCCTGAACAAGATCAATGATTTTTTAATACGTCTTTCTCCAGTTTTATTTGCTCTACCTGTGGGTTTCAACTATTATAACTTTTTTCATTTAATAAATGACTGATAACACACTTTGATCTTCATGTTTGTTTGCTTATTTGTTGAAAAGTGGGATTTAATTTTCCATGTTGGATAATCACAGCTTTTTTATTTGGACAATGTTTATCCTCTTCCATTGCAAAAATGAATTGTTAAAATGAAAATAGAAAAAAGATCTTTTGTAAAGCAGTAAAACTAATGTTTTTATTTTTGTTCTGATCTTTTTCTCGCCATTTTCAATTATATTCAATTAAAATATGCCCTGAAAGCAAATATAAAGAACTACAAAGACTGGAACAAAAAATACATTTTTTTTGTCGTGAAGACTCAGAAACAAAACTTCAAAATAATATTTTGTGTTTTAATTTATATCTGTTCTTATTATCACAGTCAGTGACTGAGTAAAACATGAACAAAATAAAGTTATAACTTGAACTTCTTTCAAACTGATTTTTCTCTGAACAATAAAAATAAAGTGTGAGGTCAAAGTGTGACGGTTAGATCAACATAAACTACGAATATCCTGTTGAAGCGCGATAGAAGCGTCAGAGCAGCAGATTGTAAAGTCTGGTCCAGATAAGGAGCTCTACAGTGAGGCTGACCGTCCATCATAGCTGTCTAACCTGGACCTCACATCTCTGAAACCGTTGGAGCTCATTTTTAATCAGCTTCATCTGGATAAACTGACCACACATTGGACGTTTTTACAACCACTTTCTCACCTCAAATCATCTGAAAACTACATTTTGTGTCACAATAACAGCAGTATTCCCAAAATACTTGTGTTTCCTCTGAAAGTTTCCTCCTCGGTCTTTGCTGCTGGTCTAAATGCATTCCGGGTTATTTGGTTCCAAATCCTCACTAGTCTGGTCTGATGATCCTCCATAATGTGGGCGGAGCCAGAACACATCCAGGTATTTCATTGGTTCTTGATCAGATGCTGCTTTGAACTGGATCAGTACTTGGTCTCTGATGACGGTTTATAAGAACACCAGAACTTAAAGGGGAACTTCGTTTTTTTTTTTTTCAACCTGAGGTCTGTTTTCATTTGTCATTTCATACATGTGAGTGATGGAGAAATGAATTTTCGACACAGCTCCAGTATTTAGCCAGGCAAGCAGCTTCGCAGCTCAGCTAGCGAAAAGTGTGGGGCATTTTCACGAGAAAACGTGCGATTTCACGAGAAATCGCACGATAGCTCGCGTGATTTCGTAACGAGATTTGCTTTCTAGCATCCAGAGCTTTGGATACAGACCACAACAAATAGCAATCGCCAAGTAATGTGGAGGTTTTCATTCACTTCTCATCTGTTTTATGTTGTAAATACCAGCGGTATTTTCTCTTAAACTTTTTTGGAATTAAATGTAATCTAGATGGAAGATTTTCTGTGGAATTTAAGTGTTTTCTCAGTAGCATGACTGTTAGGAACCATTTTAGCTCCTGTTAGCACCTTTATTTATCCCATTGTGTGGTTTCCAGACTTTATGCTAAGCTAACTGGCTGCTGGCTGTAGATATGTGCTGTCAGTCTCATCTGTGAAACATTAGCATTACATTTTTTTTTAAAAGATTGCTTAAGCACGGTTTTGAAAACAGGGCTCAGAATTTCAGATCACTACACACAATTAACACAACCAAACACACAATATGAACAACACCTCAGGTCCTGTGCAAAATAAAACATACCATTCAAACAAAACCTTCTTATGTTACTACATGAAACACACACATTTCATTAGGATTAATTCTGTCTGAACCAGATACACACTGCTGTGTTTAACTTCAAACACTTTTAGCAGTTCTACCTCTCAGTGGTTAGATGACTGTCAGTGAAGTACACAGAGAAAGTACAAATACACAACATGGTAAATTCACCAAACACAACACAAGATCAGTGAAAAAGTCTCCTGTGACGATTAATGGCTGCTGGTTAGAGCTTTCATGTTTTCCTGAAGCAGAAGTTTAATTCAGTGTCACTCAAAGCCTGCTGAACCAGTCACATCATGATGTCTCCTGGCTTCGTTTCATGCAAATGATAATTCAGTTCTTTTTTAAGGCCACCAATTATCCAAAATTTGCATCCCCAGCACATGAACACGGCAGCTCTTGTAGGTCAGTTGGTGTGCAGGTTAACAGGTTGGATCCAATTTTAGCAGACTTGAGCAGAAAACAGTCTACTGACGCAAACATGAACGTTCAAAAGTTTGGGGTCACTTAGAAATGTAAAACATGAAAACCCAACTTTTGAACGGTGGTGCATGTAGATCTATAAAGTCCTCTCCAGTACTCGCTGCAGCTCAAGCACACCAGCTCACCTACGACCGCTCAAACACTGCATTATGATTTCCATATCCTTCTGTACACTACCGTTCAAAAGTTTGGGGTCATCCAGACAATTCCATGTTCTCCATGAAAGCTCCCACTTTCATTCATGTGCTAACATAACTGCACAAGGGTTTTCTAATCATCAATGAGCCTTTCAACACCATTAGCTAACACAATGTAGCATTAGAACACAGGAGTGATGGTTGCTGGAAATGTTCCTCTGTACCCCTATGGAGATATTCCATTAAAAATCAGCCGTTTCCAGCTACAATAGTCATTTACCACATTAACAAGGTCTAGACTGGATTTATCATTTATTTAATGCTATCTTCATTGAAAAAACTGATTTCAAGAAAAAGGACATTTCTAAGTTACCTCAAACTTTTGAACAGTAGTGCATATTTATATGATGTCATTTTTAAAAAAAATTAGACACGCAAGATGAAATAATATTGATGATAGCTCGTGTCCTTGTTCCTCTTTTAGCACACATCACACAGTATTACAATGAATAAGAACATTCAATCATCAAATACAATCATTTTCATAACAAGCTGCTGTGGAGGCAAAACCTTTTTGTTCTTTGCAATAACTCTTTTGTTCTTTTATTCAGAGGTCTAAAGGTACAGGTGACACAGAGTGCAAAGCAGTCTATGTGTCAAGTCAAACTGGAAGGAGCTGAAAACTCAAAGGAGAAGGACGACCCGGGCAAGATGGCGACGGGGACGGTCGTGTGGTAATTTTTCTCTGGTGAAACCCTGAATTAAATAAAACAGGACCAACTGCCAACCCAAAAACAGACTCTGTGACGACTAAAAAGACTGCGACGAACTTTGTTGTGCCTTAAAGCAGGTGAATTCTGCAGCATTTATAGACTTTAAAGACTCATGAATGCTAACGCTAAAGTAGCTAATGCTAATGCTAAAGTAGCTAACGCGCTCATTTCCCACGACTACTGTGCTCTCGACGCCATGGATTCGGATGTCAAACGATTGAGAAACGCCCTTGCTTCGCCTGGAAAGACTCCACAGCCCCCAAAGAAGGTAAAAACTAACAACGATGCCTCTGATGCCAACCTGGGTTCTGCCTCCATTGCAGATGTCTTAAAAGCTATCCACTCTCAGTCCAGTGAGATCCAAGCTCTGCATGCTCTCATCATTGGCATGAAGTCAGACCTCCAACAAAACACCATTGCCATAGCAAACATCAACAAATCTCTTGAATTTAATTCTGCTGAAATACAAGAATGCAAAGAGAAAAACAAACAGCTGCAAAATGAAGTGAATGTCCTTAAAGAGAAAAATGATGTGCTGGAAAAAAAGGTAACGGTGTTGGAAGAAAAAGTGTCTGATGCTGAAAGAAAAAATGGGATTCATCCTGGATACTGTACATCATCTTGGACGACCCAACACCACCCACCCAAGGCAGATCATCTTGCAATTCACTATGAGGATCTACAGAGACGAGCTGTGGAAGGTGACGTACAACAACAAAATCTGCAAAGAGCGCGGCTTCTCATTTGCCCAAGACTTTTCCAAAGATGTGCTGGAAGCAAGAGCGGCGGTGTGGCCTAAAGTTGATGCTGCCAAGAGAAGAGGAGACAAGGTTGTGTATCGTGGTCGGTATGCATACATCAATGGTCAGAGAGTCACACCATGATGTTTCCTGGTCCTGAAGGTTCATACAAAAAATGTTTACACTCAGGGTTTTGCCACTCTTTGTTACTGTTGGTAACTTATCTGTGAACTTCTGAACAATTAAGCTCCTTTTTGTTTGCTTGTTTTAAAGCTGTTGTTTTTTTCATGGTTGAACTTAAAAGCTCGCTTTCTTTTTTATCTGTGAATGCAAGGGGTCTGAGAGACTTGACAAAACGTAAAAGTCTGTTTTTATTCTGCAAAGGGAAAAAAGCACAAATCTTTTTGTTGCAGGAAACACACTCAAAAGAAGAAGACAGTAAATTTTGGACTCAACAATGGGGTGACAAAACTTTTTTCAGTCACGGCACTTCTAAATCAGCAGGTGTAGCTATTCTCCTCAAAAACTTCCCTGGTCAGATAATATATAATGTGGCAGATGAAAATGGTCGTTGGCTGATTCTTATTGCAATTATTGACAATGTGAAAATAATTGTGGTAAATATATATGGTTCTAATAACATTAGTGAGAACAGGCGTTTACTTGATGAATTAACATTCCATCTAGATGATCTTAAAGTATCACACGCTACTGAAAATGTAATAATAGGAGGAGATCTTAACTTAGTTAATGATGATTTCTTAGATAGATTCCCGTCTAGATATACTTCTAGCCATCCTAATATCATATTTAATAATTTTTGTAGTGGTTTAAGTCTCACCGATGCATGGAAGTATCTTAATCCTGGAGTAACTCAATTTTCCTGGTTTGGTTCAAACTACAACTCGAAATCGAGAATTGATAACTGGTTGATTTCTAATACCTTACTATGTTACAACATCAAGTCTACTATTTCAGCAGCTCCTTTAACTGATCACAGTGTCATCTCTCTACATGTTGAATCAAAAACTAAAATCTTTTCAAACAAATTTTGGAAATTTAATTCAAGTTTGCTCAAAAATGATGAATATTGTCAAATGATAAAATCACTTATAAGTGAAATTGAATCTTCTGAAGAACTTTCCACTCCAGCTAAAAAGTGGGAATTCCTCAAATTCAAAATTCGTGAAGCTTCTATTTCTTTCAGCAAAAAACACAAAAAAGAACTTGATCAAAAAGAATTAAACATTATAAATCAACTAAACAGTCTTTGCAGCAAACAAATGTTGAGTGAAGATGATAAACAAACAATATTAAAATTACAGTCAAATTTAGATGAAATCTACACTCACAAAGCTCAAGGAGCATTTATTAGATCTCGTGCAAAGTGGATAGAAGAAGGTGAGAAGAATTCAGCTTATTTCTGTGGATTAGAAAAAAACAGGCAGGAAAAAAACAATGTGAAATCTTTGTTAATCAACAACAAAGAAATTAGTGATAATAAATTAATATCAATTGAAACCTACAAATTTTACAGCAATCTCTATTGTTCAAAATTCTCTAAATCTGATTGTGAAACGTTTCTACAGAATGTTGCTCAGCATATTCCAAAAATTGATGAGAAATACAGAGACACCTGTGATGGACCCCTCACAATTGCTGAACTTGATGCTGTAATCAACCGATTAGCACTTAACAAATCTCCTGGTTCAGACGGCCTCACAGCAAACTTTTACAGACACTTCTGGATGGAAATTAGAGAATTGCTGTTCAATGTTTTTCTAGAAATTTTCGAAACTTGCTCTCTCCCAACTACAATGAGACATGGTGTTATAGTTTCTATTCCAAAACCCAATAAAGACCCTAGAATTATAGATAATAGAAGACCCATTACGCTCAGGAACTCTGATTACAAACTTCTAACTTATATTTTTGCATCAAGGCTACAATCAGGACTTTCAAGTGTAATTTCTGAAACACAATCTGGTTTTATGAAAGGAAGATCAATACATAATAATATAAGGTTGGTTATGGACTTAATTGAATATTGTAATCTGATCCAAGACGATGGCTTTATTTTCTTTTTGGACTTTTACAAAGCCTTCGATTTGGTGGAACATCCATTTATTCTTACTGCACTGGAGCGTTTTGGTTTTGGTCTTAAATTTAGAAATTTGGTTTGTGGCCTGTATGAAAACATAAATAGCTGTGTTCTTCTTCCAAATGGTTCTACTCCAAGCTTTAAGGTTGATGTTGGTATCCCGCAAGGTTGCCCAATTTCTCCCTACTTATTTCTTCTGGTTACTGAGATCTTATCCATTTATATTAAACAAAGCGATGATATTCAAAAACTTAATGTACTGGGTACAGAAATTGTGATCAGCCAATTAGCGGATGACACAACATTATTTTTAAAAAATAAGGAACAGTTCCCAAAAGTAATTGAAAAAATTCGAAAATTCTCTAAAGCTTCAGGATTACGTTTAAACATTAAGAAGTGTGAAATTTTTTCTCTTCATGACACCACTACAAAAGAAATATGTGGCATACCTGTGAAATCAGAGATCAAATATCTTGGTATCCAACTCAGTAAAGACAAAAAAATATGTCAAACTATCAACATTGAGACAAAACTCAAGGAATGTAAAACCAAACTCAACATGTGGCTCCAAAGAGATTTATCAATATTAGGTCGTATATATCTAACAAAGATGGAGAGCTTGTCAAGGTGCATTTACCCTCTTTACTCAAATGTTGTTTCTTCAAATTCAATTAAATCAATAAATCAAATTAATTTTAATTTCATCTGGCGTAATAAACCACATTATCTGAAAAAAAGCCATATGGTCAAAGATACAAATGAAGGTGGCCTAAAAATGATTGATTTAGAATGCCTTAATGGTACATTGAAGATAAATTGGCTTAAATCTTGGCTCAAAAATCAGAGCTCCCTATGGTACTGTATCCCTAACTACATTTTTAAAAAACTGGGTGGTCTAAATCTTTTGCTGGTTTGTGACTTCGAAATTAGTAAGCTTCCTATATCCTTATCAGAGTTCCACAAGCAAATCTTACTGTATTGGAAAATGTTATATGTTCATAACTTCTCTCCACATTTAACAGTAATTTGGAACAACCGATATGTTCTTCATCGTAACAAATCCTTTTATTATGATGACTGGTATAAAAAGAATATTTGGTCAATATTACATCTTATGGACGATGAAGGAAATTTACTAGATTATGAACATTTCTGTGCAAAATACAACTTCACCCCCCCTTTCTTAGATTTTATGCGTTTACGTAGTGCTCTTCCCAAAGAATTTATCTTTTTATCCAAAAATTACCTTGCTCATCAAAAAACACAAGTTAATCTCACTTCTCCCATGATTCATGGAATATCTATTATAGATAAAAAATGTAGTAACTCTCTTATTAGAAAATGTTTTGCAGATGAATTATTTCCTGAGGTACAAAATAAAAATGATATTCTTTCCAAATTTGATAAAAAGACCATTTCAATATTGAGAACAATGTATTTATCCTTTCCAGTTGCTCCTAAGGTCAAGGAAACACACTTCAAAATTATGAACAACATCTATCCTTCTAAAGAGTTACTTAGAATTCGTTTTAATATACAAGAAAACAGTTGTACATTTTGTAATGTTGATATAGAAACAACAGACCATCTTTTCTTTCACTGTGTGACAGTACAAAAGTTTTGGGAAGATTTACAGAAATGGATAAAAGAAATATTTCCTTCATCACCATCCTGTTTCTCAAGAGATGATATAACATTTGGTATCCTGTTAAATAACAAAAACGAAGAACTCTGTATTAATGTGATTTTATGTATAACTAAATTCTGTATTCACAAAAGCAAATGTCAGAAATGCTCACCCAGCTTTTCCTTTTTCAAAAATGAACTTAAATTGTATTTAAAATCGTTGAAATGTATGAAAGGTCCTAAAGCCATGAAATTATTTTCTTATATAGGTGATACCCCACTGGACTCAAGTCAACAACAAAATGACTCCCTTTGAACTAAAAACTGAATTTATTGTTCCGGACTCATACCCTTGCACAATTTGTTGCACTATTGTTTATTTTTTGTCTAATTATCTAATTATTGTTGACCTACTTTATTTTATTACCTCTTGACTTTGTTCCCATTTTAAGAGTTTTTCATGTTTTTCCTTCCAAAGCCATGGTTGTTAAATTATACAAGTTTATTGTGTATTGTTAATAAAATAAAATAAAAAATAAAAAATAAAAAAAAACTCAAAGGAGAAGCATTTACGCACAGGTCCTACACTCAGCTGGGGCGGAAACAATCTGCGGCTGCAGGTTTGCCACCGGCGGCAAAAAAGGGGACACACGCAGCACTGAGGAGGAACTGAGAATGAATGACCGAGTTCAAACAAAGTGTCCGTGAGTTTCTGTTGGGAAAGGATCAAGATCTGCGGCAAACTGTGCAGGATTGCCTTCATCTCCAAAATCCGGGTTGCAGCCGGTAAGAGCAGAATTCTGGAGACTCTAAAAGACTGTTTAAGCTGCCGATGTGTGCCACTGCAGTATGTGTTAGCATTAGCATTAGCCACAGAGATCAGCCACGAGCGGCTTGCTGTAAACTTTATCTGTTTACCAATAATTTTCGTGTGTTTTGTAATTGTTCAGTTGAAAATAAGATTGCAGGCTAATTGCTAATTAGAGGATTCCAGCCAAGACCAGTGAATTCATCCTGTTTGTAATGGTGGGTTTTTACAATGCCCTTTATTTATTTATTGGATCTGGAAAGGATTGTACTCTGATGGTTCCTGAGATCCCTCTGGGCTGCAGGAACCTGTTAGATGCAGAGCTGGTTTAATGATTCTCTGATGATTAAGCATAATTAATTGAGGAGATTACTGGCCTTAGGATTCCTGTCTGTCAGTCTGTAAATATAAAAACATGAAGTGTTCTATGAAAAGTCCAATCTTTGAAAGCTGACATGTAGTTCAGAATCATTTCTTTGTAAATTAGCTGCATCCAGTCATTACCATGACACTGGCAGTGCAACGGTTCAGACCACAGCAGAACCGCAGGGGCAAGTTCAACAATGTACACCAGAGACGCCCACAGAACCATTGAAGTTCCAGTGGAAATTTGCTCCAGCCAAGAGACAACAGAGTCAGCAGCAACCAAGGTAGTCGTAGTGGCCCCCAGACTGGCCACCAGCTGACCACAAATGTCCAGCTATCAAGTCCTAAGGTTCCTGATGCAATGAGCACACTGGCGTCGGCATTCTCCAAAATCACCCTTTAATTTGTGTAAATGTTTTTAGTGTCAACACCACCACCGAAACAAATAATTCAAATGACCCAGAAGATGGACAAAATGTCGAAGGCCATGTTCAAGGACCTTCAAAATATGTTTGGCTCTGCAGAAAAGCTGCTGGAGGCAGCCATGAATGTACAATATCCATCTTTTGATGAAGCTGTGGTGTTGGCTTTGAACAACCTTTCCTTTCCCTACTACTCTTTCTTTTTATTCTTTTTATTCTTTCTATTCCTCCTTTCCTTTCCTTTCCTCTCCTGTCTTGTGTCATGTCTTGTGTCCTGTCTTGTGTTCTCTCTTGTGTCCTGTCTTGTGTTCTCTCTTGTGTCCTGTCTTGTGTCCTGTCCTGCGTCATGTCCTGCGTCCTGTGTGTTCTGTGTTCCCCTCTAAAGAATCGCCACCTTATCGCGGTGGAGGGGTTTGAGTGTCCCTGTGATCCTGGGAGCTATGTTCTCCGGGGCAATAGCCACTGGTAAATTGGCTCTAGGTGAGGGACCAGACAAAGAGCGATTCTGAAAACCCTGATGACATTTAACATTTTTTTTAATTACATTTTAATCGAATACAATGTTTTCAGTATTTTTTTAAATAGCTGTAAGAATGAGCTAATCATTTTTTATCATGGAGCAATATATAGTGTCACCACAAGGCTTCAGCTCCCAACCTGTTGCAATTCTAGAAATATTAACCTCTCGATTTTAAGATATCAAAGAATAAAAATCAAGAATAAATCTTCAGAAAAATAAAAAAATACAGATGGTCTGAATACCCCTTCTTTTTAACATGTTTTCATTTTTTTTCTACTTCAAAAATAAAACACTTTATATTTGTATTGTCCAAAAAACAGAAATTATAGAAGATAAGTCATGTTAATATTCTAACATATTCAAACAACCATACAAATAAAACAGCACAAGTGAAATACTGATGTGAAACCTCAGTTTTTATTATTTATTTGATCTTCCACTTTTCTTTTTTTAATCCAGACAAGGCTTCGAAATGATTTTTTTACCACATCCGCCACGTCGGTCCGCTTTTCATCAACCTAAAATATTCATATACAACCCGGTCTCACAAGGATTCGTGAAACTGTCACGTAAATTAATCTATGGTTTCGTGTATAGGTTTTTCACTATTGTAGGCCTTAGTTTTATTTATTTATTTTTACCTCTAATCGCTATATTTCAGTGTTTTGCAGTGCACTATAGCTGGTAGACCTACATTTTTAGCCACAGCTGCCCTGGGCCAGACTGACTGGCTGCCAATCCACTCCTACAACCCCTCTGACCACCACCAACATTACACAGCATACACATTCATACACCAGTGTAAGTGGCAGCACTGGAGGTAAGGTGGGTAAAGTGTCTTGCATTGGACGAAGGGCTCTGCCACCTGAGCCGTAGCCGCCCCTAATCTAAATACCTCTCTGCATGTTACATTGCACACATACAGACAAGATGTTTGTGTAGATTTTGTTTTTATGTACTTTTGATTTACTATTGAGGAAACAAAAGGAATAAAGTTTTAAAAGAAGTGGCGGCAGACAAAGCGTGTCTAAATAAATGTTATTGCGTTCTTACAATGCATCATATTGTTCATATGGTTTTACTTTAGCTCTGAGTCAAAAATGATTAAAATCCATGAATAATAAAAGAAGGTTATTTTAGAATATCCATCTTAAAATGCAGTGGCGTGGAATAGGTAAGAAAGCACAAAAAGAGGCAATAAAGTAGACATCTTCCTGTGTCAAATATAGTGGGGTCATAAATGACGCCAGTCGGTCATTTTAGTCGCTAAAATAGCTTGGTCGCTTGAGGGTTAATCATCTCAATGATGCGCAAAAAAAGGATGGACTGCACGCTGCCAATAAAATTACAGACAAACATGTCTACTTTGAGAAACACAAGATGAGGTTGTCCCTGGCTGCGCAGACACTGAGTCGCTCTGTGTCAGTGGCTCTCCGCACAATGAGGGATCTTGGGTACTCTCAGTTTAAAGACTGTGAGGCAACGGCAGAATTCATTGAGGTAATACTATTAATGATTATAGAACCAAGTACATGTTTTAAAAAAACAAAAAAATAAAATTTGATTTGAGCATCAGGAACAATTTGTTGACAATTCTGACTGATTCTAAATTCAACATCAAAATGTTGTCATAAACCATGATTGTTATGATCTAGGCGGTTGTGAACTCATGCAGCAGGCAATCAGACAGACGGGTGAATTAATGATGATTTAATAAAGCAATATATATATATATATATATATATATATATATATATATATATACATATATATGTATGTATGTATAACAGAAAACTCTTAATCTGGGAAGCAAGGGGAAATAACAGAATGGAGAACTAACTGAATTGAAGTAAGGGCGGACCCGAAGGCCGAGGTAAAAACTAAACACAAATCTAAACTAACCAAGGAAGGGAACTGACTGGAGAATCCGGAAAACAGGGGGAACGGACCAGAGGGAGCCGGAGATGAGGGGCGCAACGATGGCTGAGGAGCAGATTGTCCAAGCGCAGACGGAGGGGAGAAAGCGGAGCCGGCAAGGTAATTTAACTGAGTGAAGTGGAGTCCAGGTTGTGGCGAGCATATGGTGAGAAGCATGAAACAGAGTCCAAACAGCGAAGTGTATGTGGCGACATGCGGTTTGTAGAGTCCAGTGTGCAGCGTACAGAGTGCAATAATCCAGCGGTGAGTGGTGAAGTGAGTCAGGCTTTTATGCTGCCCTGATTACTGATGGAGAGCAGCCGCGCTCTGTCACAGCCGCTGGTGATTAGGCTGATTGCCGAGTAGGAGAGGGAGGAATCATGACAATGATATTGCATGTTCATCATAAACACAAAAGGTTGTACATAACCTTACACATACCTTCACAGATGTTTGAGTGGTAAAGCTCTGAAATTTACTGTAGTACAAAGCAGACCTATGGAAATAAGGAAGTCAAGCAAATACTAATACTTGCATATTAACTCATTGTACATACAGTTTAGAAATAAGTACTCTGTTCTCTGTATATTTTGAATAGATGAGTGTTGATTTCAACTATCTGATACCTAATGAAACTCTGTAATGATAGTGATTTAGATGCCGATATTTCTTTATAGATGATTGACAGGCTGTTTGACATAATGAATGGACGCAATCCTCGTGCCAAAGGATTCAAAGCTCCCTTGGGTTTTACTTTCTCTTTTCTTTTACTTTCTTTTACTTTTACTTTCTTTTTCCGTACTTTTATCGCTCCACTTGTGATATTTTCTCACTTTTTGTCCTTTCTGTCTTTGTGAAGCTATGAGATGTAAATAAAACTGAATTGAATTGAAAAGTTCTGATCCTAACAACTAAATGTTCATTTAATCTTAGGATTTCTATTAGTTAGACGTTGAAGCCACTGTTGTTTTTAACACATAAATGTGAGCATTCTCCATATGAAATAAAAATAACATTGTGCAAAAATATAGCTGATTCTCCTGTAAACTGAGGAGCTGCAGAGCTTCTTCTAGAACAACAGCCGATGCAACAAGAGAAGCACAAGAAGAAAGCAAAGATGGCCGCTGTTCATCCGTTCTCCTTCAAACAAATGATGAAATATAATAATAAACACATTAAAACACATTAACACACACTATAAACACATTAGCACACACCATAAGCACTTTAAAACACACAGAAAACACAATAACACACTAAAGACAGGTTAAAGTCATCAAGTAATGAAACAATTTTATAATTAACATTTAAAATACATTGAGAATGTGGTTATGTTTTCCTCTGCTGTCAGATCAACTCTGTGTGTGTGTGTGTGTGTGTGTGTGTGTGTTCATCATCATCAAAAAATGCACATTGAATGTGCATTTTTTGAATGTCTTTGATCTCTGTGATGTCATCACAACTGACAGAAAGTCCACAAGTGACAGAAAGTCCACAAGTGTAACTCAATAACTCAGTAACAGAGTCAGTTCAACCCACGATTTCTCGTGATTAGCTGCGATTTTTAACACTCACCGGACTTTAGCAGAGAAGAACCGGAGTTTGTGTGCACTACACAAAATGCACCGCTACAACAACCTGTGCCTTGGAAATCTTTCTATTTCCAAGGCACCAAGAGATGCCACCACAGCCAAGGAACCAAAGAGGAATTCTTCTGATTTGTGGGTCCTGCGCACGCAACAGAGATACCAGCTGTTGGCTCGCTACCGCAGAATCTCAGAGTCAGTGATTGATGAGGGTGTTAAACGTACGGCACATGGGTCACACAGGAGAGCTATTGCATCCATGGATTTGTTGGCACTGCGTAAACATCGCAGATATGAATTGCTTGCCAGCCGCCGAAAAATCACAGGCTCACTGGACGAGAAAGACAATGTTTCCAAGGCAAAACCTGCCATTGGAACAACTCGGAGCAGCAACCCAGGTAGCTGCACCTCCAGACACCCAGACATGAGAGGAAGCAAGAGAAGAGCCATCGCCTCCATGGATTTGCAGGCACTGCGTAAACATCGCAGACATGAACTGCTTGCCAGCCGCCGAAAAATCACAGGCTCACTGGACGAGAAAGACAATGTTTCCAAGGCAAAACCTGCCATTGGAACAACTCGGAGCAGCAACCCAGGTAGCTGCACCTCCAGACACCCAGACATGAGAGGAAGCAAGAGAAGAGCCATCGCCTCCATGGATTTGCAGGCACTGCGTAAACATCGCAGATATGAATTGCTTGCCAGCCGCCGAAAAATCACAGGCTCACTGGACGAGAAAGACAATGTTTCCAAGGCAAAACCTGCCATTGGAACAACTCGGAGCAGCAACCCAGGTAGCTGCACCTCCAGACACCCAGACATGAGAGGAAGCAAGAGAAGAGCCATCTCCTCCATGGATTTGCAGGCACTGCGTAAATATCGCAGACATGAACTGCTTGCCAGCCGCCGAAAAATCACAGGCTCACCGGACGAGAAAGACAATGTTTCCAAGGCAAAACCTGCCATTGGAACAACTCGGAGCAGCAACCCAGGTAGCTGCACCTCCGGAGACCAAGACATGAGCGGAACCAACAGAAGAGCCATCGACAATGGTTCGACTAAAAGTAAAAAACCATACCGCGCCGTTCCGTTTAACAGAAGAATGGCTGACCAACTGTCACATCTCAGCCATGGTAGAAACTCTGACTCGGCACCCAACAGAAATTCCTCTGATAGGAAGGCAAATCACAGACATGAACAGCGCGCCCAGTTTCAAAGAAGGCAGCGCCCTCCTGCAGCTGTGCAACGATGTGGGCCTCAAGGGGTGAGCGTTGCAAGACAACAACCCCATGCCAGCCGCAACACTAGGAATCGAGTTGCACGCAGGCAGTGGAACACTGGTCGTGCATGGGCTTGGCAGAGGTATCCCAGCTACCAAAGGCTGACCAATCCAAGGCCCACTTGGTACAACAGACCAGCGTACCAAGCTGATTATCATCGCAGACCCTTTTACAGAAACGCTTCTCGTGCAGGCTTTGCACAGAGACAGCACAGTGGCAAATTCTGTCACTGCAAATGCCAAGTAAAAGGGACAACCAGCAACGGTTCAGACCACAGCAGAACCGCAGGGGCAAGTTCAACAATGTACACCAGAGACGCCCACAGAACCATTGAAGTTCCAGTGGAAATTTGCTCCAGCCAAGAGACAACAGAGTCAGCAGCAACCAAGGTAGTCGTAGTGGCCCCCAGACTGGCCACCAGCTGACCACAAATGTCCAGCTATCAAGTCCTAAGGTTCCTGATGCAATGAGCACACTGGCGTCGGCATTCTCCAAAATCACCCTTTAATTTGTGTAAATTTTTTTAGTGTCAACACCACCACCGAAACAAATAATTCAAATGACCCAGAAGATGGACAAAATGTCGAAGGCCATGTTCAAGGACCTTCAAAATATGTTTGGCTCTGCAGAAAAGCTGCTGGAGGCAGCCATGAATGTACAATATCCATCTTTTGATGAAGCTGTGGTGTTGGCTTTGAACAACCTTTCCTTTCCCTACTACTCTTTCTTTTTATTCTTTTTATTCTTTCTATTCCTCCTTTCCTTTCCTTTCCTCTCCTGTCTTGTGTCATGTCTTGTGTCCAGTCTTGTTCTCTTGTGTCCTGTCTTGTGTTCTCTCTTGTGTCCTGTCTTGTGTCCTGTCCTGCGTCATGTCCTGCGTCCTGTGTGTTCTGTGTTCCCCTCTAAAGAATCGCCACCTTATCGCGGTGGAGGGGTTTGAGTGTCCCTGTGATCCTGGGAGCTATGTTCTCCGGGGCAATAGCCACTGGTAAATTGGCTCTAGGTGAGGGACCAGACAAAGAGCGATTCTGAAAACCCTGATGACATTTAACATTTTTTTTAAATTACATTTTAATCGAATACAATGTTTTCAGTATTTTTTTAAATAGCTGTAAGAATGAGCTAATCATTTTTTATCATGGAGCAATATATAGTGTCACCACAAGGCTTCAGCTCCCAACCTGTTGCAATTCTAGAAATATTAACCTCTCGATTTTAAGATATCAAAGAATAAAAATCAAGAATAAATCTTCAGAAAAATAAAAAAATACAGATGGTCTGAATACCCCTTCTTTTTAACATGTTTTCATTTTTTTTCTACTTCAAAAATAAAACACTTTATATTTGTATTGTCCAAAAAACAGAAACTAGACAATTCCCGCACACGGAAATCGTGGGAGGGGCTCGGGCCGGGCGGCGCTCGGGCCCTCGCGCGACCTCCATCCGGAGCGGGCGCGGGAGAGGCGTATTTCGGCGTTTTCCGGTCCGTCGCAGGCTTTTATTTAGAAATGGTGCTGTGCTTTTATTTTGACAGGCAGAGACAGGAAGATGTCACCTGGTGAAAATTTTGATTGGAGTTACTGTAAAGGTTGTGTGAAGGAGAGAGGTTTTTGTTAGCTGTAAAATGAAATTTTTGTTGACATCCTATGCATGTCCTGGGGGCTAAGCCCCCCTGTCCTTAAAACTGAGTGACGCCTCTGTGGCACTGTAGCAGATGTTCTGAGATGTTTTTTTTGTTTTTTTTCCATCAAGCCAGGGGTTTTTGGAGGGTTCTGTATGGCAAACCATAAATCCGAGCATCACAATATATACATGGCTGAAAAGAAGAGATTTTTTTTTTTTTTGAAGACTAAAAGTCTGGAGGTGAAATTATGACGAAGCACGTCATAAAACATCACTTAGAGAAAACATGGAAGATCGGCAGGAAAAAATCACAACTTGGGTTCGAACCCAAGACGCCCGCACCAGAGGCGGGAGCTCAGTGCGCCAAGCTATCACAGACACATACTGACAACTCTTCGTGGCGCCTTCTTGAGTGCCAGACATGCTGCTGACAGCAGTGTTTCTGAACGGAAGCACAACGTCGAGTTTTGCCGGTCCTTACGGGCTAACCGTTAATCCTAGCTTAAAAGTAAAGTGACCGTGAGCGAGAGGAAGGCTGTGGCTAACCAGAAATGTGATTATTTTCCAGATATGGTGAGAAATGACCGAGCGCCAGCGATTTAAAAACACACTGTCCCTCCATGAGCCAGATGATTCAGTTGACATTGGTGCCTATGGAGAGAAGGGTGCAATTTTGCTGTAAACTGCTGCCTGTCATTTCACTTCAGAAAGAGCTAGGTCTTCAAACTTGGATTAAATTGAACCCCAGGAAAATTGTTTACAATCTGACCAAATGTCATTCTCCTAATACTTGTCATTTGGTCGTGAGAGCGATTCTATCGTGAAAGTTTGAGGCGGATTTTTCACCTCTCCACTCTGCCTCGTCACATGAAGAGAGCAGATTCTGAGAATTTTCACTTTTTTGAGGAGTCACTGAGCAAAAACTGTAAATGTCAGCATGACATAAAATACATCCCTGCGTAGACAAGAGAAATCACTGCGTTTTGATGGTCAAATGAAGTTTCTAGGTGAAAGTATGGCGAAGCAGTGGCGCTGTGAAAACAGGTGACTCTTACGTCTGAGTGATTCAGTAATCCCATTCATTGTCTATTACGCCGCCTTCTTAAGGGGCAGACATGCTCCTGACAGCAGTGTTTCTGAACGGGAGCGCAACGTCGCGTTCTGCCGGTCCTTACGGGCTAACCGTTAATCCTAGCTGAAAAGTAAAGTGACCGTGAGCGAGAGGAAGGCTGTGGCTAACCAGAAATGTGATTATTTTCCAGATATGGTGAGAAATGACCGAGCGCCAGCGATTTAAAAACACACTGTCCCTCCATGAGCCAGATGATTCAGTTGACATTGGTGCCTATGGAGAGAAGGGTGCGACTTTGCTGTAAACCGCTACCTGTCATTTCACTTCAGAAAGAGCTAGGTCTTCAAACTTGGATTCATTTGAATCCCAGGTAGATTGTCTACAATCTGACCAAATTTCATTCTCCTAATACTTGTCGTTTGGTCGTGAGAGCGATTCAATCGTGAAAGTTTCAGGCGGATTTTTCACTTGTCCTTCACTCTGCCTCGTCACATGACCCACTCTAAAGAGAGCAGATTTTGAGAATTTTCACTTTTTTGAGGACTCACTGAGCAAAAACTGTAAATGTCAGCATGACATAAAATACATCCCTTCGTAGACAAGAGAAATCACTGCGTTTTGATGGTTAAATGACGCTTGTAGGTGAAAGTATGGCGAAGCAGTGGCGTTGTGAAAACAGGTGACTCTTACGTCTGAGTGATTCAGTCCTCCCATTCATTGTCTATGTGTAAAATTAATGCAGTTTTTTGCTCATAAGTCTAGCAAATATGAATGAATGTCTTAGAAAAACCATAGCCATCGATTCCCGATAAAACCACACAAGCTGATATATAATTTGTGTGTGATTTCTCAAAGCCCTGGGAGGAGTAGCGAGCCAAAGTTTTAGGCGGAAGAAGCGGAATAATAAGAAACAAAACCCGACGGGAGAGCAATAGGTGCTCTGGCATGTTCCATGCCAGAGCCCCTAATTATAGAAGATAAGTCATGTTAATATTCTAACATATTCAAACAACCATACAAATAAAACAGCACAAGTGAAATACTGATGTGAAACCTCAGTTTTTATTATTTATTTGATCTTCCACTTTTCTTTTTTTAATCCAGACAAGGCTTCGAAATGATTTTTTTTACCACATCCGCCACGTCGGTCCGCTTTTCATCAACCTAAAATATTCATATACAACCCGGTCTCACAAGGATTCGTGAAACTGTCACGTAAATTAATCTATGGTTTCGTGTATAGGTTTTTCACTATTGTAGGCCTTAGTTTTATTTATTTATTTTTACCTCTAATCGCTATATTTCAGTGTTTTGCAGTGCACTATAGCTGGTAGACCTACATTTTTAGCCACAGCTGCCCTGGGCCAGACTGACTGGCTGCCAATCCACTCCTACAACCCCTCTGACCACCACCAACATTACACAGCATACACATTCATACACCAGTGTAAGTGGCAGCACTGGAGGTAAGGTGGGTAAAGTGTCTTGCATTGGACGAAGGGCTCTGCCACCTGAGCCGTAGCCGCCCCTAATCTAAATACCTCTCTGCATGTTACATTGCACACATACAGACAAGATGTTTGTGTAGATTTTGTTTTTATGTACTTTTGATTTACTATTGAGGAAACAAAAGGAATAAAGTTTTAAAAGAAGTGGCGGCAGACAAAGCGCGTCTAAATAAATGTTATTGCGTTCTTACAATGCATCATATTGTTCATATGGTTTTACTTTAGCTCTGAGTCAAAAATGATTAAAATCCATGAATAATAAAAGAAGGTTATTTTAGAATATCCATCTTAAAATGCAGTGGCGTGGAATAGGTAAGAAAGCACAAAAAGAGGCAATAAAGTAGACATCTTCCTGTGTCAAATATAGTGGGGTCATAAATGACGCCAGTCGGTCATTTTAGTCGCTAAAATAGCTTGGTCGCTTGAGGGTTAATCATCTCAATGATGCGCAAAAAAAGGATGGACTGCACGCTGCCAATAAAATTACAGACAAACATGTCTACTTTGAGAAACACAAGATGAGGTTGTCCCTGGCTGCGCAGACACTGAGTCGCTCTGTGTCAGTGGCTCTCCGCACAATGAGGGATCTTGGGTACTCTCAGTTTAAAGACTGTGAGGCAACGGCAGAATTCATTGAGGTAATACTATTAATGATTATAGAACCAAGTACATGTTTTAAAAAAACAAATAAATAAAATTTGATTTGAGCATCAGGAACAATTTGTTGACAATTCTGACTGATTCTAAATTCAACATCAAAATGTTGTCATAAACCATGATTGTTATGATCTAGGCGGTTGTGAACCCATGCAGCAGGCAATCAGACAGACGGGTGAATTAATGATGATTTAATAAAGCAATATATATATATATATATATATATATATATATATATAAGGATAAGGATAAGGATAAGGATCAACTTTATTGTCCCCTTGGGGAAATTTGTCTTGGGCTCACATCTGATGAAAAGAAGAGAAAAACACATACATTCGCAAAGGACAACAGCAGCTCGTCTACCTTATTACAACAGAAACAAATGTCCAGAGTATTGCACCGTCCCTAAAGTACAAGTGCAGATTCTAAGAACAGTTTATAAATACAGAACAGTGCCCGACAGACTGATTATTGCACCTCCCAAATTAAAGTGCTTGCACAAGAGTTTGAGACTTATATTGTATATGTCCCTTCGAAGTGCCAGTATTGGATAATAGGTTATGTTGCGCTGCCCATTCAAAGTGCATGTGCAGGGGTAGTTAACAAGATAATTGCAAGCCACACATAAGAACATGAATCAAATAAATATCTGCTCTAACACGGTGACTCACCCATCACCCCCGAGCAACCAAAAAAATGCTCCTCACCTGTTATTGTTGAGCAAGGCGACAGAAGTTGGAATAAATGAAAACTTAAATTTGTTGCTTTTGTGCCTAACAGCTCGATAGCGCCTCCCTGAAGGCAAGAGTTCATATTCTTTATGCAACAAATGGAAAGGCTGACTGATGATGCTTTTTGCCTGTGCCAGAACTGAAGATTCAAAGATAGATTGAAGGGAAGGATAATCCCTTAGGCCTATGGTTTTCATTGCACTTTTTACAAGCCTCTCAATTTTGTTTTTACACTGAACAGTAAGGGAGCCGAACCAGGCAACAATACAGTATCTGACTAAGCTCTGCAGTACAGCATTGTAGAAGCAAGACATTATTTTAGGGCTCACGCCAAACAACCGGAGCCTTCTAAGAAAGTGAAGTCTTTGAGACAGTTTTTTACAAAGTTCAACTACATGCACATTCCATTTTAAGAGGTGGTCGATGTGCACCCCGAGATACTTCACAGACTCCACTTGTTCAATCACACTGTCACCAATGACAACCGAGTCATGATCTAGCAAGCGTTTTGGGTCAAAAATGAGCTCTTTTGTTTTTACTGAGTTTAGAATGAGGTGATTATCCTCACACCAGGAGTGGAAAGAAGCCACCTCCTTGAAATATGCAGATGGACACATGTCCACTGTAAGTAAGCTTAATATTATTGTATCATCGGAGAACTTCATAATCTTGTTGTTCGGGTGGATACTCCTGCAATCATTTGTATATAGTGTAAAAAGAATGGGAGAGCTTACAGCTCCTTGGGGCACCCCTGTGCTGCTGGACCTAACAGCAGACCGGGAGCCGTTGAATCTGACTTGCTGTGACCTCTCAGTTAGAAAAGAAAAGAACCACTTTATCAAGGATGGACTTATGTTTAGATCTTTCAACTTTTGCACAAGTAAGTATGGACAGACCGTATCAAAAGCAGAGGTGAAGTCTGCAAACAAGACGCGTGCATAGCCATGAGTATTCTCCAAGTGCTTACTTACAAGATGTGTTAAACTAACAATTGCATCAGTTGTACTTAATCCCTGCCTGTAAGCGAACTGTAATGGATCTAAGGACGTGAACACCTCTGCCTTAAGCCTAACAACCATTATTTTCTCAAAACATTTCATGACCAAGCTCGTTAAAGCCACCGGTCTATAATCTTTGTAAGACGCCGGGACAGCAGTTTTTGCAATGGGAATAATAGTAGACATTTTCCAGAACTGTGGGACAACACAACACAAGGCTGAGCTCTGAAAAATTGGAAACCATGCCTCAGATAATTCCTCTGAACAGTTTCTTAACACAAAGGCTGATAGGCCATCCGGGCCAGCTGCTGTTTTCAAAGACACTTTGCTAAAGACGGACTGAACACTTTTTTGGTCGATTTCTGGAAAATCACAGTCCGTCCCAGAACATATTATTTGATTAAAACTACTTTTTGATTATTTTGCTGCTCGAACCTTAGAAAAAAATTATTCAAATTATTAGCACATTCCACATCATTTGTTGTTGTAATATGCTGTTTCTTAGTGTGGATGCCGGTAATCTTTTTCATAGAGTCCCAAAGTTTTTTATTATCCCTAGAATCAAAGCTTCCTTCCAAGCGCTCCTTCTCCCTTCTCCTTGCTTTGCTAAGGACTACATTCAGCTCTTTCTGAGCCAAGGCTGAAGCAACTCTATCCTTTTCCTTAAAGGCTAGTCGTTTTTTATTGATACTAGCCTTCACCTCTCTAGTGATGTACCCCTTATTATTAGGAAAGTGAACAATGTTCTTTTTAGGGACAATAGAGTCCACACAAAAGTTTATATAGTCTGTGATAGTCTCTGTGGCTTCGTTGATTTCCAAATTGTGAAAGATGCTCCAGTCGGTACAAGCAAAGCACCCTCTGAGTATTTCTACACTATCGTCAGACCACTGTAACACAGTTTTATGAACCGGTTTGGATGATTTCAGCGCAGTCTTGTAAGTGGGCATAAGATGAACCGTGACGTGGTCAGAGTTGGCCAGGGAAGGGAGTGCTCTGGCCTTAAATGCATCCTTTATGTTCCCAAAGCATTTGTCCAGCGTGTTCCCGTTCCTAGTGCTGCATTTTATGTACTGGTAGAACCCAGGAAGGGACCCCTCCAAACGGCAGTGGTTTAAGTCCCCAAGTATAAACACAGCTGCCCCCGGAGTACGATGCAGTTGATCATGAACACATCTAATCAAATGGCTGGAAGCTCTGTGCGCATTTCCACTTGGGGGAACATATGCGGCCATAATAATGACATTCCCGAACTCACGGGGAAGATAGAACGGGCGCATAGACAGACACAAAAGTTCGAGGTCCGGGTCACATGATTGTTCTCTGACAGTGTACTGTTTGCACCACGCCTCCTTGATGTACACACAGATTCCCCCTCCTTTAGTCTTCCCGGAGACCATAGTCCTGTCGGCGCGTACACACGAAAAACCCTCAATTCCAATTAAACTGTCCGGAATGTCCTGCCGGAGCCAGGATTCAGTAAAAACCATGAGACACGACTCCCTGTGCTCATGACAATAGCGGCAATTGGAGCGCAGTTCATCAATTTTACTAGGTAGTGAGCGGGCATTGCTCAAAATGATAGAGGGAAGCGGTGGTTTGTTACCTCTTCTCCGAAGTCTCTGTCGCACCCCGCCACGTCTTCCTCTCCTTCGCCTCTTCCTCGTGGCAGCGGTGCCCGAAGAGGGAGCCGGTGTCCTCCATATTAACTCGGGGGGCAAACCGCTAGGTAGCGCGTCGCCTTTCCCCTGCAGCGAAAGCAGCAGTTCCCTCGAGTAGGCAATACACAACCTATCACCCGCTGGGAGAGGCGATGAGTGAAGCAGCCCCTTGCACAAGGCTTCACTGACGGCCCAAAACAGCAGCAGCAACTGCCACAGGAGAGAGGTTGATCCGAACCACATAGCTGCCTGGAGCGGCGGATGTTATGATCCGAATCGAAAAGGGCCAACGAAGCGACCAATTGTCCTTATCACAATCACACAGATCATTCAGGGAACATCAAAAGGAAAAAAGAAGTAAAAGTAGTATAGAAAATTAAAAGATTAAAAGATTAAGAAAAATTTAAAACCTCAGCGTGAAAGCCCGAGTCGCCACAGAGCAGCGCCACATACATATATATGTATGTATAACAGAAAACTCTTAATCTGGGAAGCAAGGGGAAATAACAGAATGGAGAACTAACTGAATTGAAGTAAGGGCGGACCCGAAGGCCGAGGTAAAAACTAAACACAAATCTAAACTAACCAAGGAAGGGAACTGACTGGAGAATCCGGAAAACAGGGGGAACGGACCAGAGGGAGCCGGAGATGAGGGGCGCAACGATGGCTGAGGAGCAGATTGTCCAAGCGCAGACGGAGGGGAGAAAGCGGAGCCGGCAAGGTAATTTAACTGAGTGAAGTGGAGTCCAGGTAGTGGCGAGCATATGGTGAGAAGCATGAAACAGAGTCCAAACAGCGAAGTGTATGTGGCGACATGCGGTTTGTAGAGTCCAGTGTGCAGCGTACAGAGTGCAATAATCCAGCGGTGAGTGGTGAAGTGAGTCAGGCTTTTATGCTGCCCTGATTACTGATGGAGAGCAGCCGCGCTCTGTCACAGCCGCTGGTGATTAGGCTGATTGCCGAGTAGGAGAGGGAGGAATCATGACAATGATATTGCATGTTCATCATAAACACAAAAGGTTGTACATAACCTTACACATACCTTCACAGATGTTTGAGTGGTAAAGCTCTGAAATTTACTGTAGTACAAAGCAGACCTATGGAAATAAGGAAGTCAAGCAAATACTAATACTTGCATATTAACTCATTGTACATACAGTTTAGAAATAAGTACTCTGTTCTCTGTATATTTTGAATGGATGAGTGTTGATTTCAACTATCTGATACCTAATGAAACTCTGTAATGATAGTGATTTAGATGCCGATATTTCTTTATAGATGATTGACAGGCTGTTTGACATAATGAATGGACGCAATCCTCGTGCCAAAGGATTCAAAGCTCCCTTGGGTTTTACTTTCTCTTTTCTTTTACTTTCTTTTACTTTTACTTTCTTTTTCCGTACTTTTATCGCTCCACTTGTGATATTTTCTCACTTTTTGTCCTTTCTGTCTTTGTGAAGCTATGAGATGTAAATAAAACTGAATTGAATTGAAAAGTTCTGATCCTAACAACTAAATGTTCATTTAATCTTAGGATTTCTATTAGTTAGACGTTGAAGCCACTGTTGTTTTTAACACATAAATGTGAGCATTCTCCATATGAAATAAAAATAAAATTGTGCAAAAATATAGCTGATTCTCCTGTAAACTGAGGAGCTGCAGAGCTTCTTCTAGAACAACAGCCGATGCAACAAGAGAAGCACAAGAAGAAAGCAAAGATGGCCGCTGTTCATCCGTTCTTCTTCAAACAAATGATGAAATATAATAATAAACACATTAAAACACATTAACACACACTATAAACACATTAGCACACACCATAAGCACTTTAAAACACACAGAAAACACAATAACACACTAAAGACAGGTTAAAGTCATCAAGTAATGAAACAATTTTATAATTAACATTTAAAATACATTGAGAATGTGGTTATGTTTTCCTCTGCTGTCAGATCAACTCTGTGTGTGTGTGTGTGTGTGTGTGTGTGTGTTCATCATCATCAAAAAATGCACATTGAATGTGCATTGATACACATTCAATGTGCACATTCAAAAAATGCACATTGAATGTGCATTTTTTGAATGTCTTTGATCTCTGTGATGTCATCACAACTGACAGAAAGTCCACAAGTGACAGAAAGTCCACAAGTGTAACTCAATAACTCAGTAACAGAGTCAGTTCAACCCACGATTTCTCGTGATTAGCTGCGATTTTTAACACTCACCGGACTTTAGCAGAGAAGAACCGGAGTTTGTGTGCACTACACAAAATGCACCGCTACAACAACCTGTGCCTTGGAAATCTTTCTATTTCCAAGGCACCAAGAGATGCCACCACAGCCAAGGAACCAAAGAGGAATTCTTCTGATTTGTGGGTCCTGCGCACGCAACAGAGATACCAGCTGTTGGCTCGCTACCGCAGAATCTCAGAGTCAGTGATTGATGAGGGTGTTAAACGTACGGCACATGGGTCACACAGGAGAGCTATTGCATCCATGGATTTGTTGGCACTGCGTAAACATCGCAGATATGAATTGCTTGCCAGCCGCCGAAAAATCACAGGCTCACTGGACGAGAAAGACAATGTTTCCAAGGCAAAACCTGCCATTGGAACAACTCGGAGCAGCAACCCAGGTAGCTGCACCTCCAGACACCCAGACATGAGAGGAAGCAAGAGAAGAGCCATCGCCTCCATGGATTTGCAGGCACTGCGTAAACATCGCAGACATGAACTGCTTGCCAGCCGCCGAAAAATCACAGGCTCACTGGACGAGAAAGACAATGTTTCCAAGGCAAAACCTGCCATTGGAACAACTCGGAGCAGCAACCCAGGTAGCTGCACCTCCAGACACCCAGACATGAGAGGAAGCAAGAGAAGAGCCATCGCCTCCATGGATTTGCAGGCACTGCGTAAACATCGCAGACATGAACTGCTTGCCAGCCGCCGAAAAATCACAGGCTCACTGGACGAGAAAGACAATGTTTCCAAGGCAAAACCTGCCATTGGAACAACTCGGAGCAGCAACCCAGGTAGCTGCACCTCCAGACACCCAGACATGAGAGGAAGCAAGAGAAGAGCCATCGCCTCCATGGATTTGCAGGCACTGCGTAAACATCGCAGATATGAATTGCTTGCCAGCCGCCGAAAAATCACAGGCTCACTGGACGAGAAAGACAATGTTTCCAAGGCAAAACCTGCCATTGGAACAACTCGGAGCAGCAACCCAGGTAGCTGCACCTCCAGACACCCAGACATGAGAGGAAGCAAGAGAAGAGCCATCGCCTCCATGGATTTGCAGGCACTGCGTAAATATCGCAGACATGAACTGCTTGCCAGCCGCCGAAAAATCACAGGCTCACCGGACGAGAAAGACAATGTTTCCAAGGCAAAACCTGCCATTGGAACAACTCGGAGCAGCAACCCAGGTAGCTGCACCTCCGGAGACCAAGACATGAGCGGAACCAACAGAAGAGCCATCGACAATGGTTCGACTAAAAGTAAAAAACCATACCGCGTTCCGTTTAACAGAAGAATGGCTGACCAACTGTCACATCTCAGCCATGGTAGAAACTCTGACTCGGCACCCAACAGAAATTCCTCTGATAGGAAGGCAAATCACAGACATGAACAGCGCGCCCAGTTTCAAAGAAGGCAGCGCCCTCCTGCAGCTGTGCAACGATGTGGGCCTCAAGGGGTGAGCGTTGCAAGACAACAACCCCATGCCAGCCGCAACACTAGGAATCGAGTTGCACGCAGGCAGTGGAACACTGGTCGTGCATGGGCTTGGCAGAGGTATCCCAGCTACCAAAGGCTGACCAATCCAAGGCCCACTTGGTACAACAGACCAGCGTACCAAGCTGATTATCATCGCAGACCCTTTTACAGAAACGCTTCTCGTGCAGGCTTTGCACAGAGACAGCACAGTGGCAAATTCTGTCACTGCAAATGCCAAGTAAAAAGGGACAACCAGCAACGGTTCAGACCACAGCAGAACCGCAGGGGCAAGTTCAACAATGTACACCAGAGACGCCCACAGAACCATTGAAGTTCCAGTGGAAATTTGCTCCAGCCAAGAGACAACAGAGTCAGCAGCAACCAAGGTAGTCGTAGTGGCCCCCAGACTGGCCACCAGCTGACCACAAATGTCCAGCTATCAAGTCCTAAGGTTCCTGATGCAATGAGCACACTGGCGTCGGCATTCTCCAAAATCACCCTTTAATTTGTGTAAATTTTTTTAGTGTCAACACCACCACCGAAACAAATAATTCAAATGACCCAGAAGATGGACAAAATGTCGAAGGCCATGTTCAAGGACCTTCAAAATATGTTTGGCTCTGCAGAAAAGCTGCTGGAGGCAGCCATGAATGTACAATATCCATCTTTTGATGAAGCTGTGGTGTTGGCTTTGAACAACCTTTCCTTTCCCTACTACTCTTTCTTTTTATTCTTTTTATTCTTTCTATTCCTCCTTTCCTTTCCTTTCCTCTCCTGTCTTGTGTCATGTCTTGTGTCCTGTCTTGTGTTCTCTCTTGTGTCCTGTCTTGTGTTCTCTCTTGTGTCCTGTCTTGTGTCCTGTCCTGCGTCATGTCCTGCGTCCTGTGTGTTCTGTGTTCCCCTCTAAAGAATCGCCACCTTATCGCGGTGGAGGGGTTTGAGTGTCCCTGTGATCCTGGGAGCTATGTTCTCCGGGGCAATAGCCACTGGTAAATTGGCTCTAGGTGAGGGACCAGACAAAGAGCGATTCTGAAAACCCTGATGACATTTAACATTTTTTTTAAATTACATTTTAATCGAATACAATGTTTTCAGTATTTTTTTAAATAGCTGTAAGAATGAGCTAATCATTTTTTATCATGGAGCAATATATAGTGTCACCACAAGGCTTCAGCTCCCAACCTGTTGCAATTCTAGAAATATTAACCTCTCGATTTTAAGATATCAAAGAATAAAAATCAAGAATAAATCTTCAGAAAAATAAAAAAAATACAGATGGTCTGAATACCCCTTCTTTTTAACATGTTTTCATTTTTTTTCTACTTCAAAAATAAAACACTTTATATTTGTATTGTCCAAAAAACAGAAACTAGACAATTCCCGCACACGGAAATCGTGGGAGGGGCTCGGGCCGGGCGGCGCTCGGGCCCTCGCGCGACCTCCATCCGGAGCGGGCGCGGGAGAGGCGTATTTCGGCGTTTTCCGGTCCGTCGCAGGCTTTTATTTAGAAATGGTGCTGTGCTTTTATTTTGACAGGCAGAGACAGGAAGATGTCACCAGGTGAAAATTTTGATTGGAGTTACTGTAAAGGTTGTGTGAAGGAGAGAGGTTTTTGTTAGCTGTAAAATGAAATTTTTGTTGACATCCTATGCATGTCCTGGGGGCTAAGCCCCCCTGTCCTTAAAACTGAGTGACGCCTCTGTGGCACTGTAGCAGATGTTCTGAGATGTTTTTTTTGTTTTTTTTCCATCAAGCCAGGGGTTTTTGGAGGGTTCTGTATGGCAAACCATAAATCCGAGCATCACAATATATACATGGCTGAAAAGAAGAGATTTTTTTTTTTTGAAGACTAAAAGTCTGGAGGTGAAATTATGACGAAGCACGTCATAAAACATCACTTAGAGAAAACATGGAAGATCGGCAGGAAAAAATCACAACTTGGGTTCGAACCCAAGACACCCGCACCAGAGGCGGGAGCTCAGTGCGCCAAGCTACCACAGACACATGCTGACAACTCTTCGTGGCGCCTTCTTGAGTGGCAGACATGCTGCTGACAGCAGTGTTTCTGAACGGAAGCACAACGTCGAGTTTTGCCGGTCCTTACGGGCTAACCGTTAATCCTAGCTTAAAAGTAAAGTGACCGTGAGCGAGAGGAAGGCTGTGGCTAACCAGAAATGTGATTATTTTCCAGATATGGTGAGAAATGACCGAGCGCCAGCGATTTAAAAACACACTGTCCCTCCATGAGCCAGATGATTCAGTTGACATTGGTGCCTATGGAGAGAAGGGTGCAATTTTGCTGTAAACTGCTGCCTGTCATTTCACTTCAGAAAGAGCTAGGTCTTCAAACTTGGATTAAATTGAACCCCAGGAAAATTGTTTACAATCTGACCAAATGTCATTCTCCTAATACTTGTCATTTGGTCGTGAGAGCGATTCTATCGTGAAAGTTTGAGGCGGATTTTTCACCTCTCCACTCTGCCTCGTCACATGAAGAGAGCAGATTCTGAGAATTTTCACTTTTTTGAGGAGTCACTGAGCAAAAACTGTAAATGTCAGCATGACATAAAATACATCCCTGCGTAGACAAGAGAAATCACTGCGTTTTGATGGTCAAATGAAGTTTCTAGGTGAAAGTATGGCGAAGCAGTGGCGCTGTGAAAACAGGTGACTCATACGTCTGAGTGATTCAGTAATCCCATTCATTGTCTATTACGCCGCCTTCTTAAGGGGCAGACATGCTCCTGACAGCAGTGTTTCTGAACGGGAGCGCAACGTCGCGTTCTGCCGGTCCTTACGGGCTAACCGTTAATCCTAGCTGAAAAGTAAAGTGACCGTGAGCGAGAGGAAGGCTGTGGCTAACCAGAAATGTGATTATTTTCCAGATATGGTGAGAAATGACCGAGCGCCAGCGATTTAAAAACACACTGTCCCTCCATGAGCCAGATGATTCAGTTGACATTGGTGCCTATGGAGAGAAGGGTGCGACTTTGCTGTAAACCGCTACCTGTCATTTCACTTCAGAAAGAGCTAGGTCTTCAAACTTGGATTCATTTGAATCCCAGGTAGATTGTCTACAATCTGACCAAATTTCATTCTCCTAATACTTGTCGTTTGGTCGTGAGAGCGATTCAATCGTGAAAGTTTCAGGCGGATTTTTCACTTGTCCTTCACTCTGCCTCGTCACATGACCCACTCTAAAGAGAGCAGATTTTGAGAATTTTCACTTTTTTGAGGACTCACTGAGCAAAAACTGTAAATGTCAGCATGACATAAAATACATCCCTTCGTAGACAAGAGAAATCACTGCGTTTTGATGGTTAAATGACGCTTGTAGGTGAAAGTATGGCGAAGCAGTGGTGTTGTGAAAACAGGTGACTCTTACGTCTGAGTGATTCAGTCCTCCCATTCATTGTCTATGTGTAAAATTAATGCAGTTTTTTGCTCATAAGTCTAGCAAATATGAATGAATGTCTTAGAAAAACCATAGCCATCGATTCCCGATAAAACCACACAAGCTGATATATAATTTGTGTGTGATTTCTCAAAGCCCTGGGAGGAGTAGCGAGCCAAAGTTTTAGGCGGAAGAAGCGGAATAATAAGAAACAAAACCCGGCGGGAGAGCAATAGGTGCTCTGGCATGTTCCATGCCCGAGCCCCCAGAGTCAGCAGCAACCAAGGTAGTCGTAGTGGCCCCCAGACTGGCCACCAGCTGACCACAAATGTCCAGCTATCAAGTCCTAAGGTTCCTGATGCAATGAGCACACTGGCGTCGGCATTCTCCAAAATCACCCTTTAATTTGTGTAAATTTTTTTAGTGTCAACACCACCACCGAAACAAATAATTCAAATGACCCAGAAGATGGACAAAATGTCGAAGGCCATGTTCAAGGACCTTCAAAATATGTTTGGCTCTGCAGAAAAGCTGCTGGAGGCAGCCATGAATGTACAATATCCATCTTTTGATGAAGCTGTGGTGTTGGCTTTGAACAACCTTTCCTTTCCCTACTACTCTTTCTTTTTATTCTTTTTATTCTTTCTATTCCTCCTTTCCTTTCCTTTCCTCTCCTGTCTTGTGTCCTGTCTTGTGTTCTCTCTTGTGTCCTGTCTTGTGTTCTCTCTTGTGTCCTGTCTTGTGTCCTGTCCTGCGTCATGTCCTGCGTCCTGTGTGTTCTGTGTTCCCCTCTAAAGAATCGCCACCTTATCGCGGTGGAGGGGTTTGAGTGTCCCTGTGATCCTGGGAGCTATGTTCTCCGGGGCAATAGCCACTGGTAAATTGGCTCTAGGTGAGGGACCAGACAAAGAGCGATTCTGAAAACCCTGATGACATTTAACATTTTTTTAATTACATTTTAATCGAATACAATGTTTTCAGTATTTTTTTAAATAGCTGTAAGAATGAGCTAATCATTTTTTATCATGGAGCAATATATAGTGTCACCACAAGGCTTCAGCTCCCAACCTGTTGCAATTCTAGAAATATTAACCTCTCGATTTTAAGATATCAAAGAATAAAAATCAAGAATAAATCTTCAGAAAAATAAAAAATACAGATGGTCTGAATACCCCTTCTTTTTAACATGTTTTCATTTTTTTTCTACTTCAAAAATAAAACACTTTATATTTGTATTGTCCAAAAAACAGAAATTATAGAAGATAAGTCATGTTAATATTCTAACATATTCAAACAACCATACAAATAAAACAGCACAAGTGAAATACTGATGTGAAACCTCAGTTTTTATTATTTATTTGATCTTCCACTTTTCTTTTTTTAATCCAGACAAGGCTTCGAAATGATTTTTTTTACCACATCCGCCACGTCGGTCCGCTTTTCATCAACCTAAAATATTCATATACAACCCGGTCTCACAAGGATTCGTGAAACTGTCACGTAAATTAATCTATGGTTTCGTGTATAGGTTTTTCACTATTGTAGGCCTTAGTTTTATTTATTTATTTTTACCTCTAATCGCTATATTTCAGTGTTTTGCAGTGCACTATAGCTGGTAGACCTACATTTTTAGCCACAGCTGCCCTGGGCCAGACTGACTGGCTGCCAATCCACTCCTACAACCCCTCTGACCACCACCAACATTACACAGCATACACATTCATACACCAGTGTAAGTGGCAGCACTGGAGGTAAGGTGGGTAAAGTGTCTTGCATTGGACGAAGGGCTCTGCCACCTGAGCCGTAGCCGCCCCTAATCTAAATACCTCTCTGCATGTTACATTGCACACATACAGACAAGATGTTTGTGTAGATTTTGTTTTTATGTACTTTTGATTTACTATTGAGGAAACAAAAGGAATAAAGTTTTAAAAGAAGTGGCGGCAGACAAAGCGTGTCTAAATAAATGTTATTGCGTTCTTACAATGCATCATATTGTTCATATGGTTTTACTTTAGCTCTGAGTCAAAAATGATTAAAATCCATGAATAATAAAAGAAGGTTATTTTAGAATATCCATCTTAAAATGCAGTGGCGTGGAATAGGTAAGAAAGCACAAAAAGAGGCAATAAAGTAGACATCTTCCTGTGTCAAATATAGTGGGGTCATAAATGACGCCAGTCGGTCATTTTAGTCGCTAAAATAGCTTGGTCGCTTGAGGGTTAATCATCTCAATGATGCGCAAAAAAAGGATGGACTGCACGCTGCCAATAAAATTACAGACAAACATGTCTACTTTGAGAAACACAAGATGAGGTTGTCCCTGGCTGCGCAGACACTGAGTCGCTCTGTGTCAGTGGCTCTCCGCACAATGAGGGATCTTGGGTACTCTCAGTTTAAAGACTGTGAGGCAACGGCAGAATTCATTGAGGTAATACTATTAATGATTATAGAACCAAGTACATGTTTTAAAAAAACAAAAAAATAAAATTTGATTTGAGCATCAGGAACAATTTGTTGACAATTCTGACTGATTCTAAATTCAACATCCAAATGTTGTCATAAACCATGATTGTTATGATCTAGGCGGTTGTGAACCCATGCAGCAGGCAATCAGACAGACGGGTGAATTAATGATGATTTAATAAAGCAATATATATATATATATATATATATATATATATATACATATATATGTATGTATAACAGAAAACTCTTAATCTGGGAAGCAAGGGGAAATAACAGAATGGAGAACTAACTGAATTGAAGTAAGGGCGGACCCGAAGGCCGAGGTAAAAACTAAACACAAATCTAAACTAACCAAGGAAGGGAACTGACTGGAGAATCCGGAAAACAGGGGGAACGGACCAGAGGGAGCCGGAGATGAGGGGCGCAACGATGGCTGAGGAGCAGATTGTCCAAGCGCAGACGGAGGGGAGAAAGCGGAGCCGGCAAGGTAATTTAACTGAGTGAAGTGGAGTCCAGGTAGTGGCGAGCATATGGTGAGAAGCATGAAACAGAGTCCAAACAGCGAAGTGTATGTGGCGACATGCGGTTTGTAGAGTCCAGTGTGCAGCGTACAGAGTGCAATAATCCAGCGGTGAGTGGTGAAGTGAGTCAGGCTTTTATGCTGCCCTGATTACTGATGGAGAGCAGCCGCGCTCTGTCACAGCCGCTGGTGATTAGGCTGATTGCCGAGTAGGAGAGGGAGGAATCATGACAATGATATTGCATGTTCATCATAAACACAAAAGGTTGTACATAACCTTACACATACCTTCACAGATGTTTGAGTGGTAAAGCTCTGAAATTTACTGTAGTACAAAGCAGACCTATGGAAATAAGGAAGTCAAGCAAATACTAATACTTGCATATTAACTCATTGTACATACAGTTTAGAAATAAGTACTCTGTTCTCTGTATATTTTGAATGGATGAGTGTTGATTTCAACTATCTGATACCTAATGAAACTCTGTAATGATAGTGATTTAGATGCCGATATTTCTTTATAGATGATTGACAGGCTGTTTGACATAATGAATGGACGCAATCCTCGTGCCAAAGGATTCAAAGCTCCCTTGGGTTTTACTTTCTCTTTTCTTTTACTTTCTTTTACTTTTACTTTCTTTTTCCGTACTTTTATCGCTCCACTTGTGATATTTTCTCACTTTTTGTCCTTTCTGTCTTTGTGAAGCTATGAGATGTAAATAAAACTGAATTGAATTGAAAAGTTCTGATCCTAACAACTAAATGTTCATTTAATCTTAGGATTTCTATTAGTTAGACGTTGAAGCCACTGTTGTTTTAACACATAAATGTGAGCATTCTCCATATGAAATAAAAATAAAATTGTGCAAAAATATAGCTGATTCTCCTGTAAACTGAGGAGCTGCAGAGCTTCTTCTAGAACAACAGCCGATGCAACAAGAGAAGCACAAGAAGAAAGCAAAGATGGCCGCTGTTCATCCGTTCTCCTTCAAACAAATGATGAAATATAATAATAAACACATTAAAACACATTAACACACACTATAAACACATTAGCACACACCATAAGCACTTTAAAACACACAGAAAACACAATAACACACTAAAGACAGGTTAAAGTCATCAAGTAATGAAACAATTTTATAATTAACATTTAAAATACATTGAGAATGTGGTTATGTTTTCCTCTGCTGTCAGATCAACTCTGTGTGTGTGTGTGTGTGTGTGTGTGTGTGTGTGTGTTCATCATCATCAAAAAATGCACATTGAATGTGCATTGATACACATTCAATGTGCACATTCAAAAAATGCACATTGAATGTGCATTTTTTGAATGTCTTTGATCTCTGTGATGTCATCACAACTGACAGAAAGTCCACAAGTGACAGAAAGTCCACAAGTGTAACTCAATAACTCAGTAACAGAGTCAGTTCAACCCACGATTTCTCGTGATTAGCTGCGATTTTTAACACTCACCGGACTTCAGCAGAGAAGAACCGGAGTTTGTGTGCACTACACCAAAATGCACCGCTACAACAACCTGTGCCTTGGAAATCTTTCTATTTCCAAGGCACAAGAGATGCCACCACAGCCAAGGAACCAAAGAGGAATTCTTCTGATTTGTGGGTCCTGCGCACGCAACAGAGATACCAGCTGTTGGCTCGCTACCGCAGAATCTCAGAGTCCAGTGATTGATGAGGGTGTTAAACGTACGGCACATGGGTCACACAGGAGAGCTATTGCATCCATGGATTTGTTGGCACTGCGTAAACATCGCAGATATGAAATTGCTTGCCAGCCGCCGAAAAATCACAGGCTCACTGGACGAGAAAGACAATGTTTCAAGGCAAAACCTGCCATTGGAACAACTCGGAGCAGCAACCCAGGTAGCTGCACCTCCAGACACCCAGACATGAGAGGAAGCAAGAGAAGAGCCATCGCCCCATGGATTTGCAGGCACTGCGTAAATATCGCAGACATGAACTTGCCTTTGCCAGTCGCCGAAAAATCACAGGCTCACTGGACGAGAAAGAC